>NW_017387815.1:0-4152 GCF_000349305.1 Malassezia sympodialis ATCC 42132 | reverse complement strand
TAGCACTAGGTGGTCCACCATGCGCTTGTACATGTCGTTGACTAGCATGCCTTGCTTAGGCAGGCGACCCATGGCGTCTCTTTGTTCTTCGTCACTCTGCGTGCCAAAGTCGCCTAGGCCTAGTAGCTCGCCGTCGACGAGCCCCCGACGAACCAACTCGTGGTCCGTCATGGTGCCCATCGCTTGTCGCGCAAGTGGCGCCACGTACGAGTACCCTCGGAGGCCCAGGCCGCCCAGACGCAGTGGTAGTGCGAACAGTATCGGGTCAGTGATAAGAGAAATGGAACTGCCCCGAAGGTGTCGCACGACCCATGCGAGGCCGCGGTCTTGACGCTCCCAAATGGGATTGATGCCGTATGTGACGAGGTCGGCTGTTTCGAGTTGGCGGAGGAGATGTGCGTTTCGTCCAGCAAGGCACCGGGACAGGATGAGCCAAGCCAAGTGCTTGGGTAGCTCACACAGTCCAGGCAGGACGCGCTCGATGCGCTCGACCTTGGCCATGCCAAACTCCCAGCGGAACGCGGCGCTGCCAAGTGCGGTGCCGAGCAGTTCCGTACCCGAGTCGCGGATATCTGTAAGCGGCGCGCATGAGCTCTTGTTCACGTTGAGGTGGAGCCCTGGTGCCGCGTGTCTTGCGACCTCGGCCGCGGCACCAATGGTGTCGATGTCCCTGCCCATTTTGGACAAGATGACGACGTCATCCAAGTACGCCATGACTAGGTGCTCCGGCCCAAGGCGGTCTTGAAGCGCCTCGAGAAAACCACGCATGCCAAGGGAAAAGAGGATAGGAGCAAGAGGATCGCCTTGACGCACGCCCTCGCTAGATTGGAAAGCCAGAGCAGGCACTTGCCCACTCGCAGCGCCCGCTCGCCTCTTTTGCGCCATGGCCACAAGCGGCGTCGCTTGCTTGTATGCCCACCGCGCCGTACGGTACAGTACCGAGCAGTGAGCCCGGCATGCCTCGGCCATGACTCGCCTCGACACGCAGTTGTACGCGTTCGAAAAGTCGAGCTTGGTCAGGTGCGTGTACCCAAGCTCTGGCCGTGCCACGGCGTGCTCGACAAGGCGCACAATGGGCTCGACGCCGCCCGCCTGGCCCACGCCAAACTGGCCAGGCCCGAGACTCGACTGGATGTCGGCCTTGAGGTGTTNGGACAATGGTCCGCATCAGCAGGCGATACAGGACCTCGCCGACAGCGATCGGCCGGATACGCCCGTTCGCCTTGAGGAGAGGGGTGATGCGCGCGCCGCATAGGAAACGTTGGTCAGGCCCCGTGTCCTGTGTGATTTCGCGGGCCTTTTGCTGCACATACTCGTGGACCGCATCAGGACCCAGCTGCTTCATCGTGAGCATGTCGCGCCACAGGAGAACCGTCCAGCCAGACGGGCCTGCAGCACTGTCCGTGCTCATGTGCTTGGCCGTGTCGATGATCTGGTCCATGGTGATGCGAATGCGGCGGTAACCTGCGTGCCGTGCCGTGCCTGCGAATGGCGTTGGCTCGCCAGCAGGGTGGAGAGAGAGTAGTTCAGCTTGGGTCTGCGCCGTGGCAGGGGCGACTTCGCCTCGCTCGTTGTGGACAAGGCCCTCGAGGATGCGAGTGGCTTCGCGGATGCGTCCTTGGCGGCCGGTGCGCTGGAGGACGTGGGACATGTTGTATGGGACGAGGCGGTGAGATGAGAGGCCTGCTGGTGTCCATGAGGCCTCGTTCGGGGGGGCAAGCGTTGACTGGCCAGGGAAGGACCTGTCAAAGGGGCCTCGATTGCCACAGGGGCCGTCAAAGGACCCTTCAATGCAGGACTCGCCAAAGGAGGGCCCATCGAATGACCCGCCAACGGGGCCGTCAACGTAGGACTCACCAAGGCTGACCTCCGATTGTGGACCCAAGGAGGCCTCAGCCGAGACGTCCACGATCAACATTTCGTCGTTGGGCCCACCCACTGGACTCGACGCCCTTGGTAGAGGACTCACTGAACACAGATCCAGAGCAGCTAAGCGTGCTTCCGGCGATTGTGCGCGCGGGCTCTCTGCGAGCGGGCTCTCAGAGCGCACGCTTGCCTGTGAGATACTCAGGTCCAGGGCTAGTAGTCCCTCGGACATCGTGGCCTCGTTGGGTGTCCTGTGGGCGGCATGTTCAAAGTCGGGCGTGCTTGCCCTGTCAGTCTCTCCCTCTGTTGAGTCTTCCCTGCCCGACGTCTCGTCCCATCCAAGCTCAGGGGGGTCTGGCAGATCTGGCAGGTCTGGCAGGTCTGGCAGGTCTGGCAGGTCTGACAGGTCTGACGAGGCGACCAGCTGCCCTGACTCGGTATCTTGCCTGTCAACAAAGGCTTCAGCCTCGGTCTCATCTTGCACGTCCCACCCATTGGAATAGTCGGCTAGGATCGCTTGCACACCTCGGTCCACCGTCTGCCTGATCAGCGCCTTCCATTGAGGCACTGGATACGCCTCGAGACTCGCCAGCTTGTCGTCGCGCTCCTCGTTCGACAGGCGTCCATCCAGCCAGGGAAATACGCCCAGCTTGGGCAGAAGCAGGGTCATGAGCTCTACAATGGGTGAGCCATGCTGCACTTGGTACGCACACAGGCCGTCCAGCGCCTTGCGCATCGACCGCTGCCACTTGCCAGGCAGTGGTGTATATACGCTGCGGGATGTGACGACCTGGAGGTAGATGGCCAAGAGGCCGTCTGGCGTGTCGAGACCATGGTGCTAGAGGTCGATGAGGACGCTTTCGATGTGCTCGTGGGCGATCTCGCGGTGTGTGGTGAGGGCGCCGAATGTGTGGACGCGATCGACCAGGGAAGGGGGGATGCCTCGTGGGAAGCATGCGCGTTCCTCTGGAGTCGAGTCGCGGCTAGCTTGGCCGGTGAGGGGGGCTTGTGCCCCCTCCTGTTGAGAGCTAGCCTGTTGTGTGCTAGCCTGTTGAGCGCGCTCCTGTTGAGAGCTAGCCTGTTGGGGGGGCGGCTCGGGGGACGAGGAAAGAGAGGTGAGTGAAGAGAGGTCACTGGATTGGAGGCGGTTCTCGAAGGAGCCCTCGGCATTGTCATCTGAACGGCTCTCAGTCGGGCCTTGAGAGTTGTCTTCAGAGCTGTCCTCAGTGCTGCCTTCAGTGCTGCCCTCAGAGCTGTCTTCAGAGGGGGAATTGCCCTCGAATCTGCGGCCTGCAAGGCTGTTGCCCCCCGCTCTACGACGAGGTCGAAGGAAGTAGCGTCGACTGCCTTGTGTGGACGACTGAGGAGCGAGAGCAAGGTCCACTTTCTGTGATTCCGGCTGTGGTTCCAGCTGTGGTTCCACTTGCTGTAGCTCCTCTTGCTGTAGCTCCTCTTGCTCCTCTTCTTGCTGCGGCTCCACTTGTCCGGCCTCCTCTTGCTGCGGCTCTACTGGCTGCACCTGTTCCTGTAGCTGCACTTGCTGCACCATTGGAATTTGCCCAGCCCCTTGCATGGCAGACCCTTCCCGTGCCTGGGTTCCCAGCTGGGCCAGCTCGGCCCCAGGCTGGGGCCGGCCCTCATTTGGACACCGCAGCGACGGGGGACCACACACTGGCCTAAGCAAGGGCCTCGGTGATGCCACCGCTCGAGGCAGGCGTGACCTGCTCTCGAAGCCAGCGCCAGGCAGTGTCCATGGCTCCCTGTCCTGTCCCATCCGTCCAGGCTTTGGGCACGTATCCGGCGTGACAACCTGGCCGTTGAGGCGCACCTGTCGTGGGCCGTACCAATGACGTTCCCCCGCTGCCTGGCGGTTTGGACCCCTTCGGACAAGGTCACCACACGCACAGTACAGAAAGCCATGCTCTGTGGCCCACCCTTGAGGCAGGCGCTGCCTGATACAACGTGACCGCTGGCCATGGCGGCGATTGTAGTGCTGAGCATAGTTAGAAGAGTGTATGCCACATATAGGGCACTCGATAGCAGGGTGACATTGGCGGGGACATTCCCTAGGAAGGAGCGCCCACGTCATGCCTAGGATGCCAGAGAACGAGCTTGATCGAGAACCAGGACGGGATCGCTAGCCAAGGTTGCCCTGTCTTGTCCAGGCTGCCCTAATGACCCTGCATGCCTTGCCCCCCTTTCCTTTTTCCAGAGTGGCCCAAGCGCGCCCAAGTGACCCGCTCTGGGTGTGACCTAATTGGAATTTTTTTTTCCAGGTTAGCCTGA
>NW_017387814.1:157131-225354 GCF_000349305.1 Malassezia sympodialis ATCC 42132 | reverse complement strand
GCGCCAGACACGCCGCTCGGCCTCCCGCCCGGCGAGCGCCTCACGCTCGCGAGCTTCTCGCTCCCGACCGTCCTCGCGAGTGGCACCAAGCTGCTCGCGTCGGCCGGGCGCGAGTACGACGTGCCCGAGCTGCTCAGCCGCGAGCGCCTCCAGAGCGCCAAAAAGGACGTGCTCGGCAAGCTGGGCCTCGCGTTCGGCGGCACGGACGTCGACATGGGCCTCGACATGGACGCCGAGCTCGGCGCGCCGGCGGAGCGCAAGCCCAGCATCCCAGCGGCGCCCGAGGCGCCGCCCGCGCCCGAGGCGCCGAACCGGCCGCTGAGCGCGCGCGAGCGCAACCAGCTGAAACGCAAGCGCAAGCTCGAGGCAAAGACCCAGGCGCGCGCGCCCGTGCACGCCGAGCCCGAGAAGCGCGTCAAGCTCGAGGGCGAGCGGGCCCCCACGCAGGCGGCCGCCGCGCTCTCGCTGCAGGTGCCGCGCGGCGCCTGGCCGTTCCGCGCGCTCGCGGAGCTGCTGAGCGTCGAGCTCGTCAGCCCCACGTGGGAGGCGCGGCATGGCGCCGCGCTCGGCCTCCGCGAGCTGTTCCGCACGCAGGGCGCGGGCGGCGGCAAGACGTGCGGTGCGTCGCCGGCGGACAATGCGCGCGCGCACGACGCGTGGTGCGAGGACCTGGCGGTGCGCCTGCTGTGCGTCTTTGCGCTCGACCGCCTCGGCGACTTTGTGTTTGACCATGTCGTGGCGCCCGTGCGCGAGACGGCGTCCCAGACACTCGCGCAGCTCCTCCCGCACATGAGCAGCGAGCTCGTGCGCAGCACACACCACGTCCTCCTCGAGATGGTGCGCCAGGACCACGTGCGCGCGGCCGGCCTCGTCGGGCAGCCCGGGCAGCGCGCGTACGTGTGGGAGGTCCGGCACGCCGGCCTGCTCGGCATCAAGTACGAGGTGGCGATGCGGGTCGACGTGCTGGGTGTCGAGGACGACATGCTCGCTGATGTGCTCGACGTGGCGCAGCTGGGCCTGCGGGACGACGACGACGACGTCCGCGCGGTCGCCGCGGCCATGCTGCTGCCGATCACGCGCAACCTCGTCGCGCACCAGCTCGCGCGCATGCCGGCCCTGCTGGACCAGCTGTGGACGTGCGTCGGCGCCCGGCGCGACGACCTGTCGAGCAGTGCGGCCAGCGTGATGGACCTGCTCGCCGCGCTCATCGCGCAGCCGGACGTCGTGCGCGCCGCTGACTCGTCGCTGCTCGTGGAGCGCGTGCCGACCCTCTTCCGGTTCGTGCGGCACACGATCACGCATGTGCGTCTCGCGATGCTGCATGCCTTGCACGCGCTCCTGCAGGCGCCGTCGCTCTCGCGCGCCTGGCTCGATGACCGCCTCGTGCGCCTCCTGTACCAGAACCTGCTCGTCGAAGAGCGCCCGGCGATCCGCGAGGCGACCGCCCAGGTGTGGGCGCTCGCGCTCCGCGCGCTCGGCGCGCAGCTCGGCGCGTGTGTGGCGCCGCACATCCCTGCGCTCTTCCAGCTGGTGCTCACGCCGATCGGCACGCCCATGGACACGTCGCTGTTCTTTACGCCGCCGCGCGCGCACTCGGAGCACGACATTGACCGCGGCATCCTCACGCAGGACCTCACGCTCGTCGGCGTCGACGTCGTGATCCGCGGGCGTCTCGAGGCGGCGTCGGCGCTCGGCGACCTCCTCGCGCAGGCGCTGCCGGCGCAGGACGCGGCGTGCGCGCGCCTGTGCGAGGGCCTGCAGTCTGCGTCCGCGCTCCAGACGTGTCTGTGCGCGGTCGTGTCGCAGCGGTGGGCCGAGCAGGTGGACGATCCGCCGGCGTTCCTTGGCACGCATGCCCAGGCGGCGCAGATGCACGGCGTGCTTCTGGGCCTGCTTGACGCGACGATGCCGCCGGTGTACGCGGAGATGCGCCTCCTGCGGCAGCGCATCCACCACGACTGCCAGCTGCTTGCGCAGGCCGTCGCGCGCGCCGTGCCGGACGCCCAGCTGGCGGTCCCGGAGGCCGCGGCGCTCACGATGGACCACGTGCGCGCGCTGCTCGACAAGGCGGCGCGGGCCGCCGACGCGCCGAGCGTCGGCGACCTGCGGCGCAAGCTCTCGCTCGCGGTGGAGCGCTACGAAACGACCAAGGAGACGGAGGACGTGCTTGTCCTCGCTGCCGTCGCGGGCGCCGTCGTGGCGTGGGGCGTGCTGCCGCCCAAGCTGAATCCGCTGATCCGCAGCCTGATGAACAGCATCAAGTACGAGGAGAATGCCGACCTGCAGCAGCGCGCGGCCCTGGCGCTCGCGCGCTTCCTCGCGCTGTGCACGCGCCCCGGTGCGCCGGCGAACCCCAGCGACAAGGTGGTCAAGAATCTGTGCGCGTTCGTGTGCCAGGACACGGCGCACACGCCGCTGTTCGCGCAGGAGAAGCATGCGCACGAAGGGATCGGTGCGCTGCAGGCGCTCGGCGCGCGCCCGGCGGCCGGCGCGGTGCGCGATGAGCGCATGACGCCGGAGCAGCTCATCCGCCGCGGTGCGCAGGCGGCGCTCCAGCAGATCTGCGCGCAGTTCGGCGCGGCGACGTGGGAGCGCGTGCCGATGCTGTGGGCGCGCGCGGCGCAGCCCCTGCTCGATCTCACGCCCGAGACGCGCGGCGCGTGGAGCGACGAGCAGGGCCAGGCGGTGCTCGATGTGTGCGCGGTGCTCGAGAGTGTCGCGCCGCACGTCGACGCGGCGCTGCATGCGTCGTTTGTGCCGCTCCTGGACGCGCTCGTGCGTGTGGCGCAGAGCGAGTACACGGTCGTGCGTGCGGCCGCCGCGCGCTGCTTCAGCGTGCTCGCGACGTGCCTCGTCGACGAGGCGATGCACCGGCTCGTCGAGGATGTGGTGCCGCTGCTCGGCGCGGCGGACCTGCCGCGGCGGCAGGGCGCGATGGAGGTCGTGTCGTGCACGGTGCGCACGCCCGACGAGCGCGTGCTGCCGTACGTGCTGTTCCTCGTGGTGCCGGTGCTGGGCCGTATGAGCGACCCGCACGAGTCGGTGCGGCTGCTCGCGACGAACACGTTTGCCGAGCTGGTCAAGCTCGTGCCGCTGATCCACGGACTGCCGGACCCGCCGCACTTTTCGCCGGCGCTCCTCGCGCGCCGCGAGACGGAGAAGGCGTTCCTTACGCAGCTGCTGGACGGCTCGCAGGTGCAGCCCTACACGCCGCCCGTGGAGATGAAGGTGCAGCTGCGGCCGTACCAGCTGGAGGGTGTGAGCTGGATGACGTTCCTCGCGCGGTACCAGCTGCACGGCATCCTGTGCGACGATATGGGTCTCGGCAAGACGCTGCAGTCGATCACGCTGCTCTCGTGCCAGCACTGGGAGCGCGCGCAGCGCTGGGCGGCGACGCGCGCGCCCGATGCACGCCCGATCCCCTCGCTCATCGTGTGCCCGCCGACGCTGACGGGGCACTGGGTGCACGAGATCCAGCAGTACTCGCCGAACCTGCGGCCGCTGCTGTACGCGGGCCACCCCAGCGAGCGCGCGCGCCTCCTGGCGCAGATCGACGAGTGCGACGCGGTGGTCATGTCGTACGACGTCGTGCGCAACGACATCCAGTGGCTCGCGCCGCGCGCGTGGCACTACTGCCTGCTGGATGAGGGCCACGTGATCTGCAGCGCGAAGACAAAGACGACGCGCGCGGTGAAGCAGATCCGCGCGCAGCACCGGCTCATTCTGTCCGGCACGCCGATCCAGAACAATGTGCTGGAGCTGTGGAGCCTGTTCGACTTCCTCATGCCGGGCTTCCTCGGCACGGACCAGTCGTTCCACGAGCGCTTCGCGCGCCCGGTGCTGGCGTGCCGCTCCGGGAAGCCGAGCGCCGCGGAGAAGGAGGCCGCGACGCTGGCGCTCGAGGCGCTGCACAAGCAGATCGTGCCGTTCCTCCTGCGCCGCCTGAAAGAGGATGTGCTCCGCGACTTGCCGCCGAAGATCATCCAGGACGTCGAGTGCGAGCTGAGCGACGTGCAGAAGACGCTCTACGACGAGTTTGTGCAGTCGCAGGCGCGGCGCGACGTGGAGGCGGCGCTCGCGCGCGGCGAGACGCCCGCGGACGCCGACGAGGACGCCGAGCCCGCGCAGCAGCACGTCTTCCAAACGCTGCAGTACCTGCGCAAGCTCGCGAACCACCCGTCGCTCGTGCTCGACCCCCACGTGCCCGCGCAGAAGAAGCTGCTCGATCAGGTGCAGGCGCAGCGCGGCACGCTGGCGGGCCTGAGCCACGCGCCGAAGCTGCAGGCGCTGCGGCAGCTGCTGCTCGACTGCGGGATCGGCAAGGAGGCGCCGGCGAACGATGCGGCGCTTGTGGGCGCCGACACGGGCGCCTCCGTGTCGCAGCACCGCGTCCTGGTGTTCTGCCAGATGAAGCAGATGCTCGATGTGATTGAGAAGGAGCTCTTCCAGACGCTCATGCCGTCCGTCACCTACCTGCGCCTCGACGGCAGCGTCAGCAGCGACAAGCGCCACGGCATTGTGCAGACGTTCAACGCGGACCCCAGCATCGACGTGCTCCTGCTCACGACGTCCGTCGGCGGTCTCGGTCTCACGCTCACGGGGGCCGACACGGTCATCTTTGTCGAGCACGACTGGAACCCGATGAAGGATCTGCAGGCCATGGACCGCGCGCACCGCCTCGGGCAGAAAAAGGTCGTCAACGTGTACCGCCTCATCACGCGCAACACGGTCGAGGCAAAGATCATGGGCCTGCAGCAGTTCAAGCTGAACATTGCGAACTCGGTCGTCACACAGCAGAACAAGTCGATGGAGCAGATGGACACGGACCGCATCCTCGACCTGTTTGGGCCGGCGCCGGCGCCCGCCGCCACCGAGGCAAAGCCCACGCGCGGCATCAGCCAAAAGGCCCTCCTCGCGAGCCTCGAGCATATGCCCGACACGGACGACAACGCGTACGCGGACATGACGCAGTGGCGCCCCTCGGCTACGTAGCATCTACAGGCGCGCGGCCTCGGCCGGCGTCGCCACGACCCATACCCCGGCCACATCCAAATCAAAGGGGAGCGAGGCATGCCGCTTGTGCCCCCGCACCGGCGGTGCGTCCTCGGCGCCGGTGCCCGTGCGCCGCAGCGCACGCACCGCCGGCTCCGCGGGCGCCGGCGCTGCGCCTGCCGGCAGCTGCGGCGGCTCCATAAGCACACTGAGGCCGACCGTGAGCACCTTTTCCCGCAGCATCGACACCTGCACGTCCGAGACCACGCCCGTGTTGGTCAGCACAAATGCATCGAGCGGGATCGTGATCGTCTGCCACTCGTCAGGGCCGACACGCTCGTCGAGCTGCAGGCGGTGCTGGTACAGGTCGGTCGTCACCGGCCCGTCCGTCTGCACATTCACATACAGCAGCGGCGGCGCGGCGGTCGCCGTGCCATCCGCATGGCACCCCAGCGCCTCGACGGCCCGCGCCAGCGTGCTGCCTGTGCCGTCCTGGGTCTGCAGCGCCGCACGCAGCGACGCGCCTGCGCCGGCACCTGCGCCGCTGCCGGCGCCAGCGCCGGCGCCAGGCTCGGCCGCGCGTGCCAGCCGGTTGCGCACCTTGACCGCAAGATACGGGTGCATCGTCGTGTCCCATCCCTCGACGCTGAACAGCCGCGGCCGCTTGACATTGCGGAACGCCGCGTACCCACTGCGCTCCAGTCGCGAGCCGCGCGGAATCTGCGAGCTAATCGTGCCGTAGAAGCGCCCAAACGTTCGTGGCGCGCCGTCGTCCCGTGCCTCGCTCTCGAGCGAGAACTGGCACCGCGACAGCCCGCCAATGTCCGAGTCGGAGCCGGTGGCGACCTGCGCCGCATCCTGGGGCGTCGCGATGCGGTACAGCAGCTGCGCCCCCTCGGCGCGCTCAGACGTAACTTCCATACGCATAATGCGCGCCGTCTCGTTGCGCAGCGCCGCCATCGAGCGGTGCAGCGCCTGTCCCCAGCGCGCCCACGCCATCGTGCACGACGCCTCGGCGCCGCCGCGGGCGCGGCGCAGGGACCGCTTCACGTGCAGTCCACGTGACGAGAAGACCTCGCCGAGCGCGGCGCCGCCGCGAGTGGCGACCCTGCTCGCATGAAGAACGCTGCGGGCCTGCCGATCGCGCGTGCTGCGCTGGTGCGCGCGCCGCGTGTGCGTGCACTGCATGCCTCGGCGAGGCGCTTCGATGTGCCTCGCTCGCCGTTCCAGGTGTTTGTCGAGACGCTGCGGGCGGAGCTGGTCAAGTCGCGCGAATTCCAGGACAACCTGAAGCAGCTGCAGGGCCAGTCGGAGAAGTTCCAGGACTCGGAGACGATGCGCAAGGCGCGCGAGGCGTACGAGCGCGCACGCATCATCTCGTCGATCAAGCACAATCCCCGCCTGCAGGCCGCGGCCGAGCAGCTGCGCAAGAGCGGCGGCCAGGTCAGCTCGGCCATCGGCGCGACGCTCCGCCAGATGGAGGACAGCGAGCTGATGCGCTCCCTCAGCGCCATGTCCAGCCGCCTGCGCCGCCAGATTGAAGACTCGACGGCGCCCGTGCGTAACACGGAGGTGTACAAGGCGTTTGCGGAAACGATCAACGAGGCGCTCGACGATGGGTCGTCGGCCATCGACATCCGCCTGGCGCATGGCACGAGTGCGCAGGACGCGCGCCGCATCAAGCGCGAAATGCGGCTGCGCAAGATCGGCCGCAGCCCCCCGGTCGGCGACGTCGATGCGGCGCCGGTGGACCCGATCGTGGCGGCGGCGGCCGCCGCCGGCGAGGCGGCCGGCCGCGAGGCCGCTGGCACGGAGGCGGCGGGCGNGGCGGGCGAGGCGCCCCCGCAGGCGGCGCCGGCCGCGGGGCGCAAGCGCCTCGGTGGCTACGCGGTGCAGAGCCGCCGCGTGCTGGAGGACACCGAGGCGGGCGGCGACCTGGTCGTGGCGCCCGAGTCGGCGCAGGCGAGCCGCTGGGACCGGTTCAAGCAGGAGAGCCCGATCATGCGCCGCCTCGCGGACCTGCACGAGCAGTACCAGGACTCGGAGCACCCCTTTATCGAGCGCCTGCGTGGCGTGACGAACCGCGTCGCGTCGTGGTTCGAGGAGAACGAGACGGCGCAGGTCGTGCGCGCGTTCAAGGAGATCGACCCCAAGTTCACGCTCGCCGGCTTCACGATTGAGCTGCGCGAGTACGTGATCCCCGAGGTGCTCGACGCGTACCACGGCGCCGCGCGCCACCTGCTGCGCCAGTGGTGCGGTGAGGCGACGTACAACGTGCTCATGGCGACGCTCGATCCGTACCTGCAGCGCGGCTACATCGCCGACGGGCGCATCCTCGACCTGTCCAGCATCGAGATCGTGCAGGGCAAGATCCTCGAGACGGGGCCGATGCCGGTGCTGGTGATCAGTTTCCAGACGCAGGAGCTCATGTACTTCAAGGACCCCAAGACGGGCGAGATCGTCGAGGGCAGCATCGAGCAGGCGAACCTGTGCCGCTACGCCATGGTGCTCACGCGGCTGCCCGAGGAGGTCGAAAACGAAGTCACCGGCGGCTGGAAGATCATTGAGCTGGCCCGCCGCGGACAGGCCGCATTTATGTAGCTACCAATGCGTACACGGATCACACGCAATCACGCCGTCGTACTCGGCATGGGGATAGCCCCAGCTCGTGAGAAACTCGCGCACCTGCGTGCTCAGCTTGCCCCGCGTGCGCGCACTGTGCTTGCCAGCGCCCACACACAGGTAGCACAGGCCACGGAAGCCCTCGGCAGGGAGCGCGAGCAGGAACTGCTCGCACGCCTCGAGCGCCTCGCTCACATGCAGCCCGTGCAGGTCCAGCATCGCCTCGGTCCGCTCGTCCAGCGAGAGAGCCGGCCCCGCCGTCGCGCGCCGCGCCACACCCAGGCAGAGGCCCAGTCCTCCGCCGATCCAGCGGCCACGCAGGCCGCGCGCGCCCGGCTCCTCGCTCGCCTGCGCACTGCTGCCCCACCCGCCCGCATCGCCGCCAGCCGCGACCTGCAGCTGCTCGCTGATGCGCGCATGCCGCTCGCGCAGCAGCACCTGCGTCGTGGCCCACGCATCTTGCGTCTTGGGCTGCGCCGCGCGAATTTTGTTCGTGTCCATGGCCAGCACGTGGCCCGTGGCGAGCGTAGGCAGCAGGCTCGGCGGGCGCAGCGGTACGCGCGCGCTCTGACTCGCCGCCCGCACGGCCGGCGCTGGCGCCGCGGCCGGCTTGGGCGTGCGCACTGGCGGTGCGCTCTTGGCGGCCATCGCCCACGGACTCTGCGACGCAGCGAGCCGCGGCCGCGGCGCCACAGGCTCGGGCGCCGGGGCTGGCGCCGGCGCCGCCGGCGCCACGACCATGCTCTGCGCGAGCTTCGATAGCGCATCATAGTCGTGCAGGAACCCACACGGGTCATTGAGGCACTGGCCACGCAGCCAAAAGCGACACAGCGCCTTGTTCAGATCGTGCGAGAAGCGGCAGTCACTGCGCCGGCACTCGCCTGCGAGAAAGAAGCGGCACACGCGCATGGCGCTGGGCGCAGGCGTCTCGACCGAGGCCACATCCGTGCCGGCTGCATGCGCGTCCCGGAGCGCCTGCATCGCCGCCCCCACGTCGTAGTGACTGCGCTCCAGGGCCGCCTGGATCGTCTGCGATGCACGTGTCATGCGCACGACCGGGTCGCTGTGCTCGGCAAACAAGCCTTCGTTGTGGGCGAGCAGCACACTGCAGAACACGTCGAGAGGCGTCAGTGGTATGGGGCCATCCTCCGCGTGCATCGACAGGGCATGCAGACCTGACACCATCGCATCCGGATCGAACTCGTGGGGCTCCGGGACATGGTCGTTCGACGGCGGCGCGGCCGGGGCAGAGGGCACAGGCGCCGGCATCGGCTTCACCTTCGCAAACGGTGAAAACTCATCTTCCTCGTCATCCGACTCCACGACGGGCACGCCTGGCAGCATGGCGTCGACGCCGTGCGAGCCAAGTCTGTGGCTCAAGGTGCGAGTGGCGCCGCACGCGCCGTCCGTGCACGTGCCGCGTCGGTCGACGCGTCGCGGCGCACTCCCTGGGGCGACGCGTCGTCCTGCTGCCCTGAACGTGGTGCGTCTCGTTCTGCCTCTGTGGCTAGGGTGGGGCTCCTGTGCTCGGCTATCCTGTAGATAACCAGGTGCACTCTTAGGCAAGCTCTGACGCGGCGCCCGTACCGCACGACCACGGGTCGTCGGGGACTGCGTGCCTCAACCGTGGAGCCACCCCACGACCCTTGGCCCTTGGGGCGGTCCTCTAGCCAGTGGGACTCTTTGTCACTTTGTACCAAAGCGTTCCCTTATGGACGTATTCAGCGGGGCGTTATGCTGGCCCACTTCCCCAGCGCAATATGGACTCTAGGCTCTGCCGTGCGCTGCGCGTAATGCACGTCACGGGGCGTTCCTATAAAATACGCTGCAATGGTACATGGCACTAGTGATCGAGGCGGCGCGATTTTCTGTGCATGTGCCATGAACTATGCGTACGCCCATCGTTCTCGTGTCACAGCCATGGATCTCGCGCTTCGCGCCGATAATGTCACGTGATAGTTCGCGACCGCTCCGTCCGTGGCGAGCAGCGCCGCGACGACGCCCGCTGGGAACCATCATGGCATCGCGACGCAAGCGGTATGTGTGACATTGTACTGACCGTAGCGACCTGATTGAGCGGGTTCGGTATCCAAACCCGCTTCCGGAGCTGCCATACCCCCCGAAGCTCGTCCAGGTGCCGGCGCCCGAGCCGAACTACACCTCGCCAGCGTTCGCCTTGCGTCTGACCGACTCGCTCCAGCTGCCGGTCACGGTCGATGCCGAGGCGGGCATGCCGTTAGACCTCGCAAAACTGGAGCACCTGTGGATGGGCGATGGTTCACAACGTGCGTAGCGCTCACTCACAGGCAGCTTCTGCGTGGACCGAGCCCCTCGACTGGGAGCAGGTCGACGACGAGGATGCTTTCCTCCTGTCGGACGACCTCGCGAGCGAGGCGGGTGCGGGCATCGAGGCCCAGGGCCAGGGCCTCGCCAAGGCGCAAGCCCAGGCCGCGAATGTGACGTGGCTGCGGCGCACCGAGTACCTCAGTGCGGAGCAGCGCAAGCAGCGCGGCGTGGATGCGAAGCATGCAGCGCCGCAGCTCGACACGTCCCGGCCTGCGCAGATCGAGCGCATTGAGCAGGGCTTTGCAGCGGCCAACACGCCGCTATCGTCGCTGTCGCATCCCAGCAAGCCGGGCGTGCACGCCGTGGACGCCTATGAAGTGCTTCCCGACCCTGAGACGTGGGCCACCAGTTTCCAGATCATCCGCTTCGCTGGCGTACTCGGCCGCTCAGCGAAGGGCGAGCCGGCGCTCGATCCCCGCATGGGAGCTGCGCTCCTGCGCCCCGTGACCGATCCGCTGACAGGCCAGCAGCGTGTATCGCTGTACCTGACGTGTGCCGACACATTGCCGCCGTATGCGCCCGGGGAAGAGGAGGCGCCACCCAGCGACGACTGGGACGAGGCGACCCAGCAGCAGCGGGAGGATCTAGGTGCCGCGCGGTTCCGCAAGCGCCGCCGCCTGGGCGTGTTCCCCGAGGTGCCATGGCTCGATGGCGCCGCGGCCGAGGGCGATTCGAATGTCTATGGCACTGGCTTCCGGCATGTGCGTGATCTCGAGCCGGTCGACCAGCCAGGCCCGACGGACCACCTGCTCGCGATCGTGCTGGACGATCAGCAGCCGGACGCTGCGCCGGACCTGGCGCGCGTGGACGTCGACCAAACCCTTGCGCAGTCTATGCAGCACGACGACCTCTTTGAGGCGGACGAGTCGCCGGACGTCGATACGACACTGCCGCCGCAGTCCGCACGCGAGCGCGAGCGCCAGCATGTGGTGACGCCCGCGTCAGAAGGCCGCAAGGTCGCGTACTACCACCCGATCGATATGCGCTACGGCCTTCGCCTGCGCCGTACCCGCAAGGCGGAGCAACGCCTCCTCGTGCCGTACGAGGGCTTTTGGCACCGGATCATTGTGGGCCACCGCCCGCTCACGGAGCGCGAAATGGCCCGCCGCCTTGTTATGCGTGAGGCCGTCGATGCGCTGGATATGGAGGGCGTCGAGTATGTGGAGAGCGAGGATGAAGGGGAGGAAGAGGCTGCCGAAGACGCGCCTGCCGAAGAGGCGGCCGCCGCCGCTGAGGACGCGCCTGCCGAAGACGCTGCCACCGCCGCCGAGGATGTGCCTGCCGAAGACACTGCCACTGCCGCCGAGGATGCGCCTGCCGAGGAAGAGGCCGCCTCGGATACCGACTCGGACGAGGCGGCTCTCGATATCGACGCGGATGAGCTGGCCGATCTGCAGGCAGAGGCCGATGCCCACGACGACTCGATGCCCACGGGCCGACGACGCCGCCACGAAGCCTCGGACTAGCTAGGTATCTATGACTTGTCGGGCGGGCGCCACTGGACGCGTGGCCCAATCTCGTAGAGGTCCTCGAGCATGTCTTCCAGGCGATGGTCGCGTTCAAAGACGAGGTACCGGCGGTACAGCTGCAGCGCCGCGTCCGCGTCCTCGATCGAGTCGTGGCCTTCGTGCACTGCCTCGGTCTTGCCGTCGCCCAGCATGAGGCCCCGCTGGATGTCCTGCTTCAGCAGGAACCACGAGAGGAACCGCAGCGACAGCTTGCGGGGGTGTGCTGGCGAGTGGTACAGCTGCACGGTATCGATGACCTGGCTGGGCGGCACATAGAGATCGGGCGTGAGTAGCGGCACGTACTAATGATGCGAAAGTCTTTCGCGAGCCCATGGCCGATGAAGCGGCACCCGCGGTCGACGAGGAGGCGCAGCTTCTTGTACGCAATCTTGTGGGGCACAAGCGTGACTTGCGTCGTGGCCGGCGCGAGGTCGCCCGCTGGAGTCAGTCGTGTGTACGTACGCTGGATGCCGGAGTACTGCGTCAGGTAGTCCACCACCGGCTCGGTCGTGTGGATGTGGTCATCGATGAACGGCTCGCCCTCCGCGGGCCCTTCGCCACGCAGCACCGACACGCGCGCGAGCGCGAGATGACTTGGCTGTAGGAGCGAGCGCGTGCCGTCGGAGAATACCTCCAGCTCCTCGTTCGCGAGCGATACAAACTCGGCATCGATCGCGACCAGCGTGCCGGGTGCAGGCAGCTCGTCCTCGGTCAGTACGCGGTGCCGCACAAGCTCCGCCTTGCGGTGCGTCGCCAAGTTCCAGTCGCGCGTCAGCAGCGTCGTATCGGGCTGCAGCGCCTGCGCCAGGTCCCGCAGCTGCGCGGCATGCGCCTGCGCAGCGCTGTCGATGCGCTCCCACACCAGCACCGCGGGAATCTTCCACGACGCGCCAAAGTGCAGCACCTCGGCCTCCTCGACCGGCCGCACGAGGAAGTCGTTGAACAGGACCCACTCGTCGGGGTCCGCGCCGGGCCCCCGCACGTACGTGCAGAGGTGCGGCGCGTCGTACGCGCCTTGCACTTGCACGACCATCGCACGCAGCAGGTACACGGCCGCCTGCGGCGGCGCCTGCTCGTCCCACAGCCCGACCGACCGCACATGCCCGCGGTCGACCTGCATCGCCAGGCGCGGCGGCACGAAGCCCCGCCCCGATCCGCGCGGGACCCAGTACGCCAGCTGCTCGGCGCCCAGCACGCCCGCGTTCAGGCACAGCATCGCGGGAAGCGCATCGGTCGAGAGGAGCGTGCGCCACGTGTTGTGCGGCGCAAACGCCGTCTGGCACTGCCGGCACGTCATCTTCGCCAGCACCTCGCGGCAGATGGACAGACTCAGCAGCGCCGGCAGGTCGTGCTGCCAGCGCGTGGGCCCCGGCGGGTACAGCAGGTCCACCGCGTGCGAGAGCTGCTGCCGCGACGCCGTGTGGCCACATGCGCCACACTGGCTGTGCACCATCATCGACCACGCACACGGATTCGCGCACAGCACGAGCTGCGCGGGCGGGAGCGAGAGCAGTGCGCCGGTGCGCAGCGCGCGCTGCGAAGCCTGATCAAGCAGGTAGTGGTGCAGGCGCTGCACCAGGTGCGCATATGGCACATCCAGTGCGCCATGGTCGAGCAGCCCGAGCGTGGTGGCCTGCGGCGAGCGCGCAAGGACGCGCAGCAGGTTCGATGCCTGGCAGTTGGTGCCCTGCGCGTCCTCGAGCATGCGGAAGAGGAAGCCGGCCTCACACAGGAGGCAGTCGTCGGCCGTGCACGCAAGAAGAATGTGCCGCTTGGCAAAGGCGCGGAACGGCCGCGCATAGTGCAGCGCCTGGAGGAGCGAGTTGGCGTACGCCGCGCTGATGTTCGTCTCGAGCCCCGAGTACGCCGTCTTATTGTAGAAGGCAAAGTCAAAGTCCTCTACGCCAAACTTGCTGTACTGGATCGTCATCTGCGCGTAGTAGGCCGGCATACCGCGGCCCGCCGGACTCCACGCATCGTCCGCCTCGGGCGCCGCATCGCCCTCGTCTTGCTCGCTGCGGAATGGCACGCGCACGCGGCGCGTGCCGCGCCCACTGCGCAGGCGCATCGCCGCGCCAGGCTTCAGCTTCCCGGCGCGATCGAAGCGGGTCAGCACCTGGTCGGCGGCCGCGAGCTGGTTGCGTGTGCCGCGCAAGTGGCGGGGCAGCGGCGCATAGCCCATGCCCTGCACGTCCACGGCCTGCTCCAGCACGCTCCTGTCGAGCGGCATGGGCATGGTAAAGAGGGGACTCGCATCGCTCCACAGGGTCTCGTAGTCGGGACAGCTGAGCAGCGCCTCCTTGTAGTGCGGCAGCCCAATGCTCGAGAGCGGCGTGTCGCTGCGCCACTCGACCACAGGCGGCGGCGGCGCGGGGTCCGGCATCGGCGGCGGCGCCGTGGGGTACGAGTTGAAGCGCACCGCGCCGGTATGGCCGCTCGTCCACAGGCGCACCGAGCCGTCGGACTCGCCAAAGGCCAGCGCCTCGGCGGACGACGAGAAGGCCATGGACATGATGTATGCGTTGGACGTGAGCGAGTAGAATTGGCTCAGGCCTGCATACTGCGTGTCCATGACCTGGAACTGCGACTGCGGCGTGGCCACGGCGAGAATGGACGACTTCTTCGGATGCACGGCCAGCAGCGCGGGGCCGCCGGGCGCCGTCATCGGGATCGGCACGAGCGGCTGCATCGTGCGCAGGTCGAACGCCTTGATGAAGGGCTCCGCCATGCGCCGCCCCTGCCGCAGCGTCCACCCAATGCTGTAGATCAGATGGCCCTCGGCCTGCATGTCGATCAGCCCGCCGTGGTGCGCGGTCAACTTGTGCTCGATGGCGAGCGAGCGCGGATCACGCAGCTGGATGGCGCCCTGCGCCGTGCCCGTGCACACGTAGCGCCCGCTCTTGCGCAGGTGCGTGAGCACCGCCTCCGAGGGCGCCTGGCGCACGACACTGCCCGAATTGGTGTTGACCGTGAGCACCACGTCTGTGTCGGTGAGCTGCCCATTCTGCGCCGACGCCGTAGCGCCGCCGACAAAAATGTCCGAGCTCGAGCTAAGCGGCGACGCACACATGCTCTGGAGCTGCAGGCCCCGCGCGTGCTCCCTGGCGTCAGTCGCTCATACGCACGCTACGTCGATCGTCCAGCGCCCCAGGCCACAGCGCTGCGTCGCGCGCACCGACGTCTCACTCAGGCTCAGGATCGACTTGTCGTCGCTCAGGATGGTGCGCACCTCGTGCGCCTGCCGCGGCGTCCCGTGGGCCGCGTACGACGTATATCGCGTGAGCGAGGGCAGCGCACTCGTATGCGACGTCACCTGGCCCGACGCACTACCGACCCAGAGCAGCTCCGAGAGCGAGTCAAAATGCAGCGACGTGACGGCGCCCAGCGCGCCCGGCGGCGCATGGTCCGCCAGCACATGGGCCTGCTGGGCCCACTCTGCCATCGATGCGGTGGGTCGGAAGCTACCTCCACCGAGTCGCGCCCGGCCGGGCGGTTGGGTGGGCCTACACTACAGGGGCGAGACAGGCTTGGCCTTGGCACGCGCAGCGGCCTTGTCCTGGGGTTAGCGAGACAACGCACCTCGCGCCACTCCTGGATCGTCTCGTCGATCGTGCGCATATTCTCCTCGACGACGCGCTGGCGGGACCGCGACGCGCGGTCGCCCTTCTTGCCCTTGAACATGCGGGCTCGCGCGCGGCCCGCGTACGGGCCATGCTGCGAGAAGGTGCGTGCGATGCGCTCGGCCTCGCGGGCGTCGTCGGCCGCGCTCAGCTGCGGCCACTGCACGGCCGGAAAGCCGGTGAACACCTCGTGCGTCGGCATGCTCTCCCAGCGGCGCATGTACCGCGCATACTTGGGGCTCGCCTTGACGAGCTCAGGCTGCTCGACCGCGTACGCGGCACGGACGAGCTGGGCCTGCCGCCGCAGCGAGTATTTGGGCGGGTTCCAGCGGCCCGTCTCGCTGTTGCGCCAGTGCTCGAATGCTTTTTTCGACATGTCAGAGACGGGCGCCTCGCCTGGCGCCACCGATACATTCGCGGTGCGCGCATACACACTCGCGCCCCAGCGGCGGAATCCCTGCATCAGCTCCGCGGGCGTGCCCCGTCGCAAGGCGGGCGTCGCACGCAGCGCCATGGTGGACGAAGAAAAGCTCGGCCGATACGCCGCCGCCTCCTCCCACGTCGCGTATGGCGCTGCAGGACGTACGCGCGGCGTGCGCCGACGTGGCGCACGGCGCTGGCATCCGCATCGATGGCGGGGCCATCCGCACGTTTCTGCAGATGCTGCCCGAGGACACGTTCGAGGCGCTCAAGACGCAGCATGGCCTGCGCTTCCCCCTCGCCTTTGCGTCGGCGGAGGACGAGGTGAACTTCGTCGCCGTGCTGGCCCTGCTGAATGCGTTCTCGGGATACCGCGTCGACTTTCACCGGGCCACGGGGCATGGGGCGTACGACAATGTGCGGCGCATGGTCCTCGGCCTGTACTTGTCGGCGGACGGCGACGCAGCGAACCTGAGTGCTGAGGGCCTCGCCCACGTCACCCCCGCCATGCTCGCCCAGCTCCTGGGCGTGCCGACGCACACGGAGGCCGCGCATCCGACGCTGCCGGGGGTGACCGTCGGCGTGCCCGGCGGACCGCTGAAGGAGCCCCTCGAGCTTGCCGCGTCCATGTGTCGCGAGACCGGCGCGTTCCTCAAGGCGCGCCACATGCCCAGTCTGGGTGCGTACGTGCTGCAGGCATGCGAGGCAGCGGCCGCGACGGACGACGCCGATTCAGCCTTCCTGGCATCGATCACCGAGGTGCCTGCGTTTGACGACACCTTCATGGAGGGCGACCATGGCGTACATCTATGGAAGAAGGCGTACTTTCTTTTGCATGCCCTGCGCGGACTCCTGGCGCGACCAGCGCTACCGCCAGCCCTTGTGCATCTGCGCGAGCACTACAAGGTGCACCGGCCAGCGCCCCTCCCCATGTTTGTGGACAATGTGGTGCCGACGATGCTCGCGACGCTCGGTATCCTGTCGTTCGCTGACTGCCCGGAGCCTGCGCTCCGCACATGGCAGGCGGTCCCGCAGGAGGGCGCGGACAAGGTGGACGGCCCGCGCCTCTCACGCGATGCCGCGTATCGCGTACGCGCAGCCGCCCTTGCGGCCGGTGCGCAGATCGTCGAGATGGCCCACGAAATGGCGCGCACCTCGCCCGACAAGGCTTGGCTCGCGACCATGACCGAAGAGCAGCTCGATGCGTATTTGTGGTCGCGCGCCAAGGACCCTGCCTTTCGGTGTGTGCCGCGTCTCAGCGAGCGAGGTACGAAGATGTACTAGGGGGGTGTCCATTGCAGACCCTCGAGCGCTTGCGACGCCGCTTGCTGCTGCCGATGGTATTCTTCCACCTCGGCGCGCGCGCGCTCAAAGAGGCGCCGCTTTTCATCCTCCTGGGGCATGTCTAGGAACGGGGGCGCAGAGCCCGAGGGCGCTGGTGGGGTCACCGACGACGTGGGCGCGCTGGGGGCGTCCATGGGCAGCCTGGGCGGCGCCTCGGTCTGCTGGAGGCGCCCCTGAATCAGGTCGTCGAGCGTGGTGCGCGCACGCACAAACTTGTCGTTGAGCGACCGCAGCTCCTGCACTTTGGTGTGGTACCTGTCCATGAGCTTGATAATCTTGGGCCGCAGGGCCAAGGAACGCTGATACAGCTCCTGCAGCTCGTCGTCGTCGACAAAGTTGTCCGTCGGCTTGACGTGCTGCAGTCGAGCATGCAACAGGTGGATGTCAGACGCCTGGGAGAATACGAGCCGTTCTAGCTCGCGCTCCTCCTGCAGCAGGTCCTGCGTAGGATCTGCCACCGCCTCGACATAGTTGACCGGGAAAATACCCACTTGCTGTCGCAACTCGCCTCGCCACCATTGTTCGTACACACTGTCCAGCACACGGATGACATCGCCTTTCTGGAAGCCCAGCTCACCTGGCTCATCTGGCGTAAAGTCGTACAGGGCGCAGACATAGGCCGGGCGCGACACCACTGGCGGCTCGGGCGCTGGCGCCACTGGCGCCGATGCCAGTGCCGGCTCGCGCTTCGGCTCAGGCGCTAGGGCCGCTGAGCGGCTGCCTGATTCCGCGGGCCGCGCCGAGCCGGACGGGCCTGCAGAGTTCGATGCAGTCCAGGACGAGGGCCCACCCTGATCCTGCAGCGACAGAGCCAGGACGCGCTGCAGCTCGTCCTCTTCGCGGCTGTCCTGCTCCGGCACGGCAGCGGACCGAGGCTCTTCGTCGATATCGTAGTCTGCGTCAGCACATCCTACGCACACTCTTCCCGCAGATCATGCACGGTGTCAGCAACGAGGCCGAGCGTATCGTCGTTTTTGTACTCGTCGGCCCACGACTTGAGCAACTTCAAGGCCCGTTCCTTCACGAGCGCATGCGTAGACCGATCCCGCACGACCTTGATAATAGTCTGCATAAATGAACGCGAGGCAATTTCATGGTGCACGGCATCCCCACAGTTCTTGGATAGTGTGTCAGCGAGTGTGAGCGCGTAGAGCTGCACATTGGCATTGCGGTGCACGACCCGTTTCTGGATCGCATTCAGGCACTGCCGCGCGTCCGCCTCATTGTTCGACGCAAGCTTATCACACAGAAGAAGATTTATCTCCCAGTTCTCGCTCGTCAGGTTCTCATCTGTCGCCTTCGCGACAGGCTCGTCGAAGGCGTTCGACGCACGGAACATGAGGGATGCCGGCGTGTGGCGTGGAGAAGGCTGTGGTGCACGTGATACCCAAAGACCGCGGCCGCGCGGCGGCGGTGTTGGATCGACACGATGGACGATTTGGTCGAGCTGGACTGGGGCTCGCAGCCCTCACAGCGACCGTCGAACGCGGCAGGCGCATCCAGCTATCAATTTGACGCGCTGCTGCGCTCTATGCCGTCCCAAACGTCTTCAACAGCGCCCAAACCGGCGCAAAAATCGGTTCAGCACCCCGCGCCTGTCACTCGGTCGTCAGACAGGTCAGCAGACGATGCATTCTCATCACTGCTCCCCTCCTTTGGCACGTCGGTCAAGCCAAGCTGTGGTTCGTCGGCGCAAGCGGTGCACCCGGTCCCTGCCAAGGCGCCACAAGCGCCAAAGGTCGCACCGAGCGAGGACTTATGGGGTTGGGATGCGTTTGAATCCAAGGCAACAGCGCAGCCGTCATCTCGCCGGCCTGCGAGTGCACCGCGCGCACCTGTACAGCATACCGCTAAGCGTCCAGGTCGTCCGCCTGCACGCGACTATACCGACCTGCTGGGCAAGACGGATGGTGAAGACGACGAACTATTAGGTGATCTGGGGCCGTCGCCGCCCACTACTGCCACGGTACCGGCATCGCCGCCACCAATGCGTGGGCCTCGTCGTGGATCATCCCCTCCACCCCACATTGTCGGACGCCTTGTCGAGATGGGCTATGGGCCCTTGGAGGCTCGGCAGGCCCTTGCAGCGACGCCCTCGGGCCAAGATGTGGATCATGCACTGACTCTTCTCAAGGCATCGGAGCCTGTGCCGTCTGAGCCTGTGCGCCCGAGTGATCCGCCAAAACCGATGAAGCAGGAACGTGTGCGTGGGCCCATGGACCGTGGTCCCCCGGCTGCCCCTTCTGCGCATCGTGAAGGCCCAGCATCGCTGCACCAGCAGGCGGACCAGCTCTATGCGCACGCGAGTGAGCTGGGCACAGCCATGCTGAAGAATGCCAATGCCTGGTGGGGCACGGCGAAGGCCCAGGCGCAAAAAGCTCTGGACGAGGCGTCCAGGGAGTCGAATTCTCGAGGCTCTGCTGTGGCTATGGCCGCAGGGCTCAGTCGGCATGCGATGCGCCGCTGGGGTGGCCAAGCCAAGGCACCCTTGGACTACGATGCGCGGCCGCGGTGGATGGACGAGGCGGAGGTGGCGCAGTCGAAGCCTGCTGGGGCACCGGCCTCGGCGCCTCGTCCAGCGGTTTCCAAGGCGCCGACTCAGCCGCCTCCGACGGACGTGTGTCTCTTCGATGATGCCACACCCTCGCCTTCGTCGCGAGCACCGGCGGCCGCGCCCCGTTCTCCGCCGCGCCCTGCACCTAGTCGCACTGTATCGGCGCCCGCGGCAGTGGTGCGTACTGTGGCGCCGGAGGATGCGGGCGTTGTAGCCCATGCTATGCGACTTAAAGAAGAAGGCAACAAGCACTTCGTCAAGGGCGCATATGCCGACGCCGAAGTGCAGTATACCCGAGCCCTCGAAGTCCTACCGCGTACATCGCTCTGGCGCGTGCCACTACTCAATAACCGAGCGAATGTACGGCTGAAAAATGGGGATGGCGACGGGACCATCGCCGATTGTGCCCTGTGCGTCGAGCTGATTGTGCTGCCGTCCATGCCCGACGGTCTGTACCGCCCGAGCAAGGATGCATTGCCGTCGTCGCATGCGCCGCTGAACCTGCGTGAGGCATATGCCAAGAGCCTCAGTCAACGCGCGCGCGCGCATGAGATGCTGGAGAAGTGGGCGCTCGCGCGTCAAGACTGGGCCCAGCTGCTCTCGTACGAGCGGCTAGAGGGCAGTGGTGTGAAGAGCGGCGCGATGCACCGCCGAGCAGCATCGGAGGGCACGGCCCGCTGTGACCGCATGCTCAAGCCTGTGGCGCCACAGCGTCCTGCGCGTGTAGCAGTGCCGACGGCCACTGCGCCCAAAGCGTCCGCAGAGGGTGTGGCGCGTATGCGCGAGATTCACCAGGCGCAGGATGCCGAGGAAGAGCAGCGGTTGCAACACAAGGACTCGGTCGACGCGCGCATTGCGGCGTGGACCAAAGGCAAAGAGACGAATGTTCGCGCTCTGCTCGCATCCGTGGACGACCCCCAGTACCGCCTCGTGTGGCCCGCCCTGCGCTGGAAAAAGGTCGGGCTGCATGAGCTTCTGAGCGAGGCGCAGGTCAAGCGCGCCTACACGAAGGCGATTGCGCGGCTGCACCCGGATAAGCTATCACCTAGTGACACGAGTGTCGAGCAGCGCATGCTGGCGGCGGGCATGTTCCATGCCTTGAATGCAGCGTTCCATTCGTAGGCTATCTAGAGGGCAGTGCGCGAGAGCTTCTGCAGCGAGTCTGGGTTAGCCGCGCATACGTACTTAGCAACACGTCTCCTTCCTTGATGATGCGACTGTACTGGGCATTCTTCTGGTCGGGGCGGCGGTTCTCAATGACGCCCTCGACCTTGTCGATGACCGCCGCGAGGCGGCCAGTCGAGATGAAGCGCGACAGCTCACGGTCCATATACTCGGTCGTGACGCCAAATGCCTGGGCCATGCGGTCGAGTGCGACGCTGCGGTAGCTTTCCAGAAGCTGTGAAAATGCAATGATGCGCATCTCCCGCACGTAGAATTGGGTGTGGCGCGAGAGGATGCGGGACGGCAGGAGGTACACCTGCTCGATCATTGCCAGGGCACGGAAGAACGTCGCGTACTCACTATTGTACAGCGACGAGGTATACTCGCGCAGGTGCGGCAGGTCGTCGATGATCTGCAGCACCTCTGGTGACTCCATGAGCTGTTTCAGCTCGCGCCGCGAGAGCGTGACCATGCCCATGAGGATGGTCAGCTCAACAAAGTCCTTGTACTCAATCACTTCCGTCGCCGTAAACGTGCTGAGGGCTTCCTTGAGCAGCTTGGACGACTCGCTGAAGTGGCGGATCGACGCACAGTACACGCCGCGGTACGCCGTCAGGCGATTGCGGCGGTCCCAGTCGCCGCCCTCTTCAATCAGCGTCGCCGCCTTGGCCATATTGGTTTCTGTCAGATCCGTGTCGCCGTAAAACAGACCCACACGGATTTTGAGCAGAGTCAGGTCAATTTTGGTGCCGCTGCCCTGTGCCTTTTCCACAGCCTCTTCAATCGCCGGCAGCGCTGCCTCTTTGTCGCCGATGCGCGCAAGGTACATGGCGCGCTGCTTGAGCACTGTGTGCAGTTCGAGGTCGCCGTCGTTCTCCTCCGCCTGCTTTCGCGCAGCATCCAGTCGCTCGAGTTCCGCCACATTCTTTGCACGGATCGACTGAATCAGTGACTCGTCCCGCGGCACATGCGCCGCGATCGCAGGGTCCGCCAGCAGGAATTCATAGTACGGCGCCATGTCTTCGGTCAGCACGCGGTCTCACGCACCATCTTTCTTGATATTATCTAGCAGCTTGGAGAGGGCGTCCGACCGCTGGGCCTCACTGGAGCCCTCGCGAACAAGCACAAACAGCTGCTGCTGCACCGTAGGGTTGGGAATCGGTGCCACCGCCTCGTCGTCCATGGTGCTCCACGAGAGTCGTGGGCCGCGCGTCCATCGACGAGCACGGCCGAGGTCGCTGAGTCAGCGCCTGGGAGCGGCCGCGCGTCGCTCTCCGTGGTTCGCGATGGCGCCGAACCACAGGATGGGCTCTGTCGCCGAGGCAAGCGAGGCCCTGGACGCTGGGCGCGTGGCCGAGGGCAAGCAGATCCTGGAAAATATTCTGAAGCAGCAGGGAGGTGCGTGCGAGTCGCGGCTCACCGTAGACAAAGACGACGAGGCGCTGCTCGCCGAGCAGGAAAAGGCACTTTTGCGTCTGGGCCAGCTGCATCGTGATCAACAGTGCGTATACCATACTGACACCAGGGATGCACAGAGCCTTGCCAAGACGGTCGTGGACTCACGCCAGTTCATGGCCTCGATTGCCAAGGCCAAGACGGCGAAGCTAGGTATGTGGCCGACGCTTACCGCCAGTGCGCATTCTTATTGACTACTTCAATGACATTCCCAACAGCCGGGACATTCAGATTGCTGTGACGAAGGAGAATGCGGCGTGGGCGAAACAGGAGAAGCGCATTTTCCTGAAGCAGAACCTCGAGACGAAGTTGATTGCGCAGTACTTTGAGGCTAAGGCATACCGGGACGCGCTGCCGCTGATCAACGAACTGCTCAAAGAGCTCAAGACACTCGACGACAAGATGATCCTGACAGAGGTCCATCTGCTGGAGTCCAAGGTGAACCATGCGATCGGCAACTTCCCCAAGGCCAAGGCGGCTTTGACGTCAGCGCGCACGTCGGCGAATTCGATCTACTGCCCGCCTATGATGCAGGCACAGCTCGATATGCAGGGCGGTATTCTTCATGCTGAAGACAAGGACTTTTCGACCGCTGCCTCGTACTTCTTCGAGACGCTGGAGGGCTTTGACTCGATTGACGACGCACGTGCGGCGCCTGCGCTCAAGTACTTGCTGCTGTGTAAGATCATGCTGAACCTGCCGCACGAGCTGCCTACGATCCTCGAGGGCAAGGTGGCCAGCAAGTATGCGCAGAGCCGAGACGTAGAAGTCATGAAGGCCGTGGCTGAGGCGCAGCGGAACCGCTCGCTCGAGGACTTTGAGCGGACGCTGCGCCAGTTCAAAGAAGGTACGTCGCATCTACTTACGGCAGAACTCGCTAGTGATCCGATCGTCCGCAACCATCTCTCTGCACTGTACGACTCGCTTCTGCAGCAGAACCTGCTGCGTGTCATTGAGCCCTACTCGCGCATCGAGCTAGCCCACATTGCGAAGCTCGTGCACCAACCTGTGCGTGAAGTGGAACAAAAGTAGGTGTCCTTTACTGACGCCAGGCTGAGCCAAATGATCCTCGACAAGGTGTTCCAGGGCGTGCTCGACCAGGGGGCGGGATGCCTGGTCGTGTTTGACAAAGTCGAAGAAGACGTACGTGCTGCATCTAACCGGCAGGAAACCTACGAGATGGCGCTAGGTACACTCAAGCAGATCTCGTTTGTCGTCGACCATCTATACCAGCAGGTACGTGCGCTCCCAGCCACTCACGCCGCCAGGCTAGTGAACACACATAGATGAGCACGTGACACCACGTGGAGTAGCTTCTCGAGCATTCCATGTCTGGCTGCACCATGGTCTTGTAGGCACGCACTACTTGCCCAGCGAACGTATCAGTGTAGATGTCGACCTGGAATAAGCACTACCACTGGAAGACCAAGGGATGCACGCCCTGGGCTAAGGACTGGTTCACCAACAACCTTGTGGGCCACTCGGCGACGGTGGGCGACGGCCCGGCCACCGTGAAGGTCGACAAGCTGTCGGGTTTTGAGGGAGACGTGGAGCTCGGCAACCGCAAGGGTAAGCTAATTACGATCTACGACTGTGAAGTCACCCTGAAGTGGTCGGCTGATATCGATGATACCGTCGTGAATGGCACAATCCGATTCCCCGAAGTCTCACACGAGATTGAGGACAATAACGAGACGTACCGGTTTGAGACTGAGCTACTCACGGAGTCGTCCAAGACGGCGCACGATGTGTACACGACTGTGCGTCAAAAGCTGGCGCCTTCGGTGGAGCAGGTGTTCCACCGCTTCCGTGCGGAGCTGATCGACACTCATGCCAAGGACCTGGGGCATGACGACGATGCACCGGCACCCACCAAGGAGGCGGCACCCGTGTCGGGCGGTGCAAAGGCGGTGCCTTCATCTACATCTTCGTCATCTACAGGCGCCGTCTCGACCAGCTCCACCGAGGTGCGTGTGTCGAGCCACCTGGCCATCAGCCAGGCGGACCTGTGGGACCTGCTCACCAACCCCCTGAGGATCCCCATGTGGAGTAAGGCGCCGGCGCAGTTCTCGCCCAATGTGGGTGCGCACTTCTCGCTGTTTGGCGGCAACATTTCAGGGCAGATTGTGGAAGTGTCTGCGCCGAACAAACTCGTTCAAACCTGGCGCGTGCCACAGTGGCCAGCTGGTCACCATGGCACACTGACGACGGAACTCTCGCAGGGTGACGACTCCACCAAGCTGGATCTGATCCTCAGCGGCATCCCTACGGGTCAGGAAGACAGCTCGCAGGCCGGTCTCGAGAACTACTATATTCGCGGCCTCAAATCTCTTGGGTACGTTGCAAAGTCATTGACTAACTATCATAGTCTAGGTACGATCTTGTAAGTAGGAATAGACAGTTACAGCTCGTCGTGACGAGGTGTCTCAAACGCGACATCAGCGCTCTGAGAGTGGCTTGTCGGGTGTCGCGGTATGCGAGCCATAGTCGTGCTCGGCCAGTGAGTAGGCGGCGAAGCCGGTTCCTGCGGTGTTGCATCGACAGTCGAGCTCGCAACGTGCCGCTCCATGGTGGAGGGTGTGGCCGACCCACTTTGCGGCTCGGTCACCTCTGTTATAGAGGGCGTCTCAGTCAAAATACGAGACGGAAAAGCATCACGCGTGGCATCCGCCGTCTCGCGAGGAGGCGTAGAGGTCGGTGCCAGCACCGGTGTCAAAGTCTCCGTGAGTGCCTCGGGATCGATGGGACGAGTGGGTTGGAGAGCTTCCTGCTCCGTAGCCTCGGCCGTGGCAGCCGACGGCGGAATTGCGTCTGTTGTCTCGTGCACAGCCTGGGCTGTGCTCGTCGTTTCCACCGTATTGCTCGACGTAGACGCAGGCTCCAAAGACTCGGCCTCATTTGCGAAGGCCTCGTTAAGGGCCTCTGAAGTAGTCGAAGAAGCCGCGGTTTCGATGGGCACTGCAGCGCTGGAAGGCATCGAAGCCACATCTGACGATGACGCCGTGGTCGCCGACTCAGATACCGTCACATCAGACGAAACAGGAAGGCTACTCGGGCGGTTCTTAGCCTCGCGCACAAGTTCATCATCCACAGGCAGAATGGTAGCAAAGGCCGCCTCCTCCTCCATTGATGACGTGGGAAGTGGGTCCGTGTCAGGGTGGGTTGGCTCCGTTGTCGGATCCGTCGCCACACCGTCTTCCAGCGGCACAAGAGGGGGGAGGTGTGCGACGTCACGCAAGAGACCTTCGTCGGGAATGCGCGTCATGTTAAGACTCTCGCGGACATCGAAGATTAAGTCGCGCATTCGCAGCGTTGAATTCACTGCAATTTCATGGCCCGTAGCGCTAAGAGCATCCAAATGCTCGTGCAGGTCTAGCAGCAACTGTGCATAGGATGTGCGATCATGGAGCAGCGTTGGGTCCTCCAGCAGACGGTCTGTCAGCCCGTTCAGGCCCTGCTCCATGCCCTTGAACAGGTCGTCAATCGCACTGCCAAGCAGCGCAGACTCAGCGTTCAGGTCTGTCGCAGCATCCTGTCTCTCGTCCCCGAGGATGGACATCTTGTCCAGCGATTCCATGACGCTCTCACGGAAGAAGCGGCCGCGGCGCTTCATACCTGAATCCCAGCCTTCAAATTCATAGTAAGTGAGCTGGAACTCGGCCTCCTCCATCACATCGTAAAAGGTGCGCGCGGCCACACGCGACTGAGCACGGATCTTGGCCACGCTTGCCTGGATCATCTGCGCTTCGCTTGCTCGCGTCGCATGCACTAGCTCACTCGCAGCCGTGCGCATCTCGTCGTACACATCAACGAGGCTGTCCATCTGATCAGTGAGCCATACGCGAGCGCTTTCCTTCCATTCGTCCGAAGGCCGTGTGCCGGCTGGAAGCGAAGCAGAACGCGCTCGTAACTCGCGCACGGCGCGCAAAAAGACGCTGCTGATGCCGCCGTCAATACCCACCTGCATGATTTTCTCAAGTCGCTCGGGCATCAGCGGCAGAGCACGGCGCCGCATGTCAGCAATTTCGTCCAGGATCTGGTCCGTTTCCGCATTCACAAGCCGCAGCATGGTGGACTCTTCTTCACCCAGCCTTGCCTCGACCTTCTGCATCTCCGCATCAAGACGCGCCTGCAGTGCGGCCACGTTTTCACCCGACTCGTGGTCGATCTCACTTTCTGACGAAGCTGACGCATCCTGCGGTTCCGATTCAACGGGTACAGCAGACTCACTAGGGATCACCTGTTATAGACAAAGTATTAGATTCATTCTGCGCAAAATATACGCGCTATACAGCAGAACTGCATAGCGCACGCACCTGACATCACATCAATCATGTATTCAGATGCTGTAAAATTGGCTTAATTACTCACAGCTTGCTTGACTTTCTCGTACGTGTCCTTCGCAGACTCGGTAATCGAGTCGGCCAGGTTACGCTCCTTGAGGCCGTACTTGTGCAATGCGCCGTCCACCGCCTTCGAGGCCTTCTTGTGCAGACGTGTCACATGAGGGTGGGCGTGCTTGACATAGTGACCGTGCGCCAGAGGGAAGAGCGTGTGGCGCAGGTACACGTAGAGGTCGTACAGGCGTTGCTTGATAGTAGGGTGCACCTTCTTCACGTAGTAGTCCGAGGAGTGGTCATACGCCCGCTGAAGCTGGCGACTGAGCGATACAGCGTGTGGGTGGACGTCCTTGTAGTAGGTCTTCACGTAAGGGCTCATCGACTTGCTGAACTTCTTTACATGCGGACGCAGATGCTTTTTGTAGTGCGCGTGCGCCGTCTTACGGTGCGGCAGAGACCACTTATAGGCCTGCTTGTATAGCTCGCGCGCACCAGGCTCCACGTGCGACCAGTAGACGTTGTGCACCTTCTTCGCGGACTTGTGCACGACAGGCTCTGCCTTCTTCCAAGCGCCATGAGCCGCATTAATATACTTGCCGGCGTAGGGCTCCACGAAGCGGTGAGCGGAGCCGGCAAACTCATGCAGGGCCGGAGAGACGTGTTGCTGGAACGAGGCCATCTCGCGACACACAAGCAGCTCGTGGTTGGCATCGTACGTGAAAGAAAATGGCGTAGAAGGGCAGCGCCACAGCGCAGCGAAAATCAGGTAGAAGATGCCCAGGCGCATGATCCACCCGGTCAGACAGCTCGTGGCGCACTTGCCCTTTTTGCAAGGGCCGCGGGCCTTGGTCTTGCCCGATTTCGACACAGCCTTCTTCTCCCCATCCTCGGGCTATAGAGTGAGTCATTCCTCTGAGTACGTACAGCAAACCGAATAGGCGGGGTAGCCTGCGTGGTTGGCAGTGGCATGGCTTGACGGTTCTTGCGGGCCATGGCAGTCAGGACAAAGCCACGTAGTGTTACATAGTGGATTTACCCGAACGGGTTATATAAGCATTATGTACTCGTTGAGTAATCGGCCAAGTAGCCTGACATTGGCTCTAACATGCTTGTATGGGGCAGCGTTACGTACAGTCTATACAGGGACGAAACGTCTGTACAAGGTTCAGCGGATGGCCAGCAATGTATGACAGATGTTTTAGGCAATCGAAAGAAGGAGGGTAGCTGTAGAAGCGAGAAGCATGCTCACCAGCACGCCCGGCGCTAAAGCCTCGGCGCCGTTCGAGGGATCAATATTGCCTTGGCTCATTGCCGAAGACACCTGCGACGAACCCAGCTGCGATATCGCCGACGACGATTGGGGCGGGATGCCAGTATTGCTTGTATTATCAGTTTGTTTGTCACCCGCGCCTCCGGTCTGCGACGACTTGGACGATTTGCTGCTAGTGGGGCCGCCACCTCCATTCTTTGAAGATCCGGACGACTTGCTTGACGAGCTGCCACTTTTAGTGGACTTGGCACCCGACGACCCGCTATCCGACATGCGCGACATAGGACCGCCTACATTGCTAGTGCTCGAGTCTGCCCCAACAGGAATGCGGGCGACCGCGACGCTCACCAAAGTGAACAGAAGCACAACTGCGAAGAAACGCATCTGACACAGAAGGAATACAGATAGGCTATCCCATTTGTATTTTCGGAGAAATGGTCCGTGCTATGGCTCGGCCGACTGTCAACGCCAAGTGTACATAATGGCACAGCCTCATGCACGCCACGTTAGATGCACCTTACTTGTCAACCGCGTCTTTTTTTGGAAGATCGCTTGGGCGCTGCAGCAGGCCTTGCATGCTTTTGCTCCAACCGCTCAATCATAGCATCGAACGAAGACGCGCGCTGCGACGCTTTTGCCCGCATGGCCCTGCGAAGCGCGTCGAGATCGGCGCCGTCGTCATCCTCAGCCCCGCCTGTCTTCGACGCGGATGTCGCTGGCTCGACTTGAGCAGATTTGCGCTTCTTCGTAGAGGATCCGTAGAAATCGTCCCAGACGCCCAGTTCTTTTGCATAGGCTTCCGCTTCGTTGGCCTCCTGCTGGGCCTTGGCACGTAGTTTCTTGCGTGTCTTGCTACCTTCAGGCTTTTGAAGAGCTGTCCATGCCTTAGTGGGGCGTATCTCATTGGCCTTCAGCGCGCCGTTCACGATTTCCATAAAGCGTTCCTCGTCTTCCAGGATGTTAGAGCAGGGGACCTCCGAAAAGATGCCCTCCAAATGGCCCTTGTGCTCGCGGTAGGCTTGCAGGATATCACGGCGCTCTTCACTTGAGCCTGGAGTTAGACCGATATCGTACCTTGGTAGGACGCTTTGAACTCCTCCAGAGTCTTTCCATTCACTTCTCCGGTCCAGAGGGTCTTGAAGTATTCGTTCCAGTCCACAGGCTCGTCGCTCTCCCATATAGAGTCACTCGTCGAGCCAGTAGCGTCGTATTTTTTTCGTCGCTTCTCATCAGACAGCACGCTATATGCAAAGCCAATCTGTTGGAACCGCAGAGCAACGGCCTCTGGATCACCCTGGTGCAGTCGGGCCTTATCGGGATGGTACCGCAATGCCAGCTTCCGGTATGCCTTCTTGATTGCATCAGAACTTGGCTGATTCTCTTTGCTTAGACCGAGGACATCGTACAAGTCGACATCCGACTCGTCAGGGAAAAAGAGCCGTGCAGGGTCCTCCGCGTCGTCGAGCATAGGGAGTGTCGCGGTTCGCGTCGCGAGACGCGCCGCCTCCACACAATGTGGCAAGGGCCTAGTAGGCAATGGCAAGGGTGCGCTTCATATCGCAGACACTAGCGACGTTTTGTCGAACCATGGTAGGATCGGGAGGGCGCCTGTCGGCCGCTGCGCCCGCTCGAGAGCGATCGCTGCCGCCGACCAGCAGTGGTGTCAGGGATGCGCAAGGGCCGCATGAAGCGAGGAAAGCGCCCGCAAAAGTGACGACCATCCAGGATACCCCCTATTTCACGCCGGCGCAGTGTGAGCGCCTACAGGCCCGCGCGCGCGGCCACCACACGTCAGCGGCCAAGTGGGACCAAATGCGCATGGCGGCGTGTTCCTTTATTGCGGCCGTGGGCGCGAAGCTCGGCTGGTACGTCTGCCACTCTCACGCAGCCCCCAACGAACGATTGGCGCCGCGCAGATGCTGTATCTTCGCTTCCACTTGTTTTACCCGCCCGCTGACTTTTCGATGCATGAGGTGGCCTGTGCCTGTGTGTTCACGGCGACCAAATTGAATGACACGCAAAAACGTGTGTACGATGTGGTCCTCGCGAGCTATGCGCTGCGGTTTCCCGACCTGCTCGTACCGCCGCCAGGCGCGGCGAGTGGCGCCTGTGGCGATTGGATCGCACACGCAACAGTGCCCGAGATGGACATCGATGTCGACGCCATACAGCAGGAGCAGGCTCGTCTCGTCGCGCTGGAACGACTGCTGCTACAGTGTATCTGCTTCCATTTTCAGCCGCGCTCGCCCTTGATCCTACGGTGGACCATCAAGGTGGCCCGGTACTGGCAGAGTACGTGATGTCCACTGACGCGAGTTCCGAAGCAGGATGCCGACCTGGTCTGGCGCACTGCGTGCGACAGGTATGTTGGCTGCACTCACACAGCCACCGCACATATGCGCCTCTGCTATACCCCCCGTCCACTGTGGCCTGTGGATGTGTGTACGCGACGGCGGCGATGATGTGTGTGCAGGACGGTACGACGCGCCTCGCGGACCTCTTTGTCGAGCCTCGTACGTGGCTGTCTGCATGGTCGACGAGCATGGAAGCAATCCAGGATGTGGCACTGCACCTACTGCACCTGTATGGAATGCACGCGCCGTCGCTGACTATGGACCAACGCAGCGACCGCGCTGTACCGTTGCATGTGACGTATCCGCCGCCTATGAGCCTTCTCGCATGGGCAGCGTGCAGCCCGACGGAGACGCTAGGCGCGCGCGTCACACAGGCGCAGATCTGGATTCGGCAGCAGCCCATGGCGCCAGGGACGCGCGAGCAACATGTGCGGGTGGCGCGTAACGACGATGCACTACCCTCGACCATGTACTCGGCGCACCCCGACGATGGTGGCCGTTCAGTCGCGACACGGTACATACTGTTATCATGAGGTATCAAGCTACAGGCATTCTAGGCTTCGACTGTGCCTGCATGCATGGTCTGGTGAACATGGTGCATGATGGACTCCCAGTGCGTGCGGCGCACAAACCAGAGGGACAGTATCGCGGCATACAAAAGCGCTGCAGTGAGTCCCCACCAGAGGCCCGCGAGGCCGAGCTGGGGCGGCCCGAAGGCGAGGAACAGGCTCACGGGGATGCCTGCCACATAGTACGCCGTCAAGTTGATAGCCGCGCTCAGGGTCTGTCGCCCGCAGCCCCGCAGGATACCGCCCACAATGCCCGCAATGCAGTCGGCACACTGGAAGATAGCCACGATCGGCAGCACTGAAGCGACCATTTGGACGACGCCGGGATCGCTGCTGAAGAGGAAGCCGAGGTGCCGGCGCGTGAAGAACACCACGGACGAATTGAACAGGCCGATCAGCACCGACACGAAGATCGCGGCATCGCTCGCGAGCCGCGCATGAAGTGCATGGCCTGCACCAAGGACATTACCGACGCGCACCGAGGCGGCCACAGCCGCGCCATAGGGCAGCTGATACGTGACGGACGACGTGATGAGGAGCACGGACTGCGATGCGAGCGCGGTGGTTCCCAGGGCGGCCGTGACGAGGCCCACGATCTCCCACGCCCACCACTCGGACGCAAGGCTGAGCAGCCCCGCGAGACCCAGCCGGAAGCATGTTTTCAGCCCCGCGCGGTCCCACGCTTGCCAGGACCAGCCGTCCCAGGTGCCGTGCGAAACGAGCATGCACTGCAGCGTGCACAAGAGGGCCATGAGCCACATGGAGATGGCGCTCGCGAGCGGGGCGCCTAAAAAGCCGAACCGGATCGACGGTGGGCCCCATACGAGCAGGTAGTTGGCGAGCGCATTGATCGGCGACACGACGAGGAGCACCACGGTCGGTGCATGCATGAGTCCCTGGGCCTGCAGGAACCGACGACTCAGCTCAAAGATGGCGTGTCCAGGGAGTCCGAGAGACAGTACGGAGAGGAATTGGCGGGCCTTGTGTGCGATGGCAGGCTCCTGGCCCAACAGGAGTAGGAAGCGCTCGGCGTTGAGCCACAGCAAAATGATCCATGGAAGCGTTAGCGCGATCATGACGCCGACGCGCTGCGTCCAGAGGCCCATCATGCGTGGGCTGCGCGTATACGAGGCGGGCAGCAGCGTATCGAGCGCGGAGATGAGGCCGCTGAGCACGCTAAAACCGGTGACATTGGCCGTCATACCAGCGAGCGACGCCGCGGCGAGCTCGACCGTGCCGAGGTGGCCGAGGCTCAGCACGGAGACGACAGACAGACTCAGCTCAAGCAGATGCGTAGCCGCCACAGGCACAGTGAAGCGGAAGATGGTGCGCAACTCTTGGTGGAAGAGGGCCCGCTCCGTGGCGGCTGTCTCGTCTTCCTCTTCCTCGGCCGCCTCGGTCCACACGGTGTGCGATGGGGGGCGGATCGTGCCGTACCCAGAAGCATTGCCCATGCTCGAGATAGACGGCTGCACAAACTTGTGGGCAGGCGCTGGCGCCTCCGCCAGGAGAGGCGCGCCCTCCTCCGCACGGGCGCCGGACGGCTGGCGGTGCGCGCCGAGAAACTCGCCGACAAGTATGCCGGAGAGGTTCGAGCGCACCGATCCCACCTCCATCTCCTGGCTGGGCGATGGCTCGTCGACAGCGTGCCCCGCGGGCACGGCCCACGGCGACGCGGCTCCCTCGCGTTCGCCACGCATGGGGGTCGGAGGGTGGCGGACGAGCGTACACCAAGTTTATCACGTGATCGGTATGTGGGGGGCTGGGCCGACGGCCGTCGCTGCGACCGTCTTCCAGGATGGCACCGCCGGCCGGCAAGTACAAGGAGTCTGCGACAGCGCGTCTGCTCGGTTCGGGCACATCGGGCATTGCTGAGCTGCTCGTGTTCCACCCCGTGGACACTGTGGCGAAGCGACTGATGAGCAACAAGGACCGCACCGCGTCCATGTCCGCCGTGCTGTTCAAGGACAAGGCGCACGCGCCGCTTACGACGCGCTTCCTGAGCCTGTTCCCTGGTCTGGGCTATGCGGCTGGCTACAAGGTGCTGCAGCGTGTGTACAAGTTCGGCGGTCAGCCGTACTTCAACGACTACCTGAACAAGCACCACAAGCGGCAGTTTGAGAGTGTGTTTGGCGAGCGCACCGGCAAGAGCATTATGAGTGCGACGGCCGGCTCGCTGACCGGTATCGGTGAGATTGTGCTGCTGCCGCTCGACGTGCTGAAGATCAAGCGCCAGACGAACCCCGAGGCGTTCCGCTCGCGCGGCTTTGTGCGCATCCTCCTCGACGAGAATGTGAACCTGTACCGCGGCTGGGGCTGGACGGCTGCGCGCAATGCGCCAGGTTCGTTCGCGCTGTTCGGCGGCAGTGCATTTACAAAGGAGTATGTGTTTGGCCTCAAGAACTACTCGGATGCGACGTGGGCCCAAAACTTCGTCGCAAGCATTGCCGGCAGTGTCGCCAGCATCACCGTGGCGGCGCCGCTCGACGTCGTCAAGACGCGCATTCAGAACGCCAACTTCGAGTCCAAGGTCGGCGGTGTCGCGATCATCCGCGACATGATCAGGAACGAGGGCCTCACCGCCTTCTTCAAGGGCCTCACGCCCAAGGTCCTGGTCGTCGGCCCCAAGCTGGTCTTCTCGTTCACGCTCGCGCAGTCGCTCATCCCCTGGTTCGGCAAGTTTGTATAGCTGCAGAATTAGCTCCAACAAAAGCGATGGGCGAGGCTCAGTCGTATAGCTGCAGCATCTGGGGGCACCAGGCATTGCCGGCAAGCAAGCCCGTCGCGGCGACCCCACTCAGGCGCAAATTACAAGTACCATCCTGCTCGCCTCACGTACGTACCTGGGTATCTAGGCACCTAGCAGGCGCAGGGCCTCGGCCTCGAGGTCGTCTACCCGCGCACGCTTGCGGGGTGCCTCGTCGTCGTTATCGTCGTCGTCGTCCTTGCCATCGTCATTGTCCAACAGAGGCAAGTCATCCCAGGCAACCTCGTCGTCCGACGGCAGCTGCGCCGTGGAGGGCGCACGCGTGCCATTCTGCTCCGCGATGAGGCGCTCCATCTCCTTTTGCCGGCGGCGCTTGGCTTGGCGTTTCTCCTTGGCCAGTGTCTTGTCGCGCACATCCGCCTCCGCCATCCGCGCGCGCGCCTCGGCCTCGTGCTGCGCAATCTGCGCCTGGACGTGGCCCTGCGCATGGAACGCCTCCTCGTCCTGTAGCTCGTACAGCGGACGCGCCTGGCCCTCGTCATCAAATACGACGCGGTCGCCCGAGCCACGCAGACCCGCTGCGGCCATGGCCTTCTTGCTCTGGCCTCGCGAGAGCTGCCGCTTCGACAGGTGCGCCGACGCCGGCTCCGCCTGGTTGTGCTCGTCCAGGTCGTGATCCGCCCGCGCTAGTGTCAGCAGGTCGCCGTCGTCGTCACTCGCGCCGCCCGCATCAAAGCCCTCCTCGTCATCACTTGCGCGCATCGACGCATACTGGTCACTCAGCACAGTCTGGTTCGTGCGGTGAAATAGGCGGTCATGCTTCGTGCGCACGGCCTTGGGCGCCGGCGGCTCGTCAGGCTCGGACGCCGTGTCGCTCTCGCTCTGCGCGGCGAGCGCTGCAGCGCGCGCCTGCGCCTGCGCCTGTGCCTCGCGGAGAAATTTGATCTTCGGCGCACCGGGCAGGCCGAGTGACGCTGCGTACTCGGGGAGCGGAAGAGCGGCCAGGTCAAACGTGTTCTTGTCCTTGTGCAAATGCACAGAGCGCACGTACGACACGAAGGCCTTCTGCGCGAGGTGTTTCAGCTCCACGTCCTGGAACAGGAACGACTGCAGCTGCGGCGAGATCCGCTGTACCTTGGCACTGCGCGCCTGGATATCCGTGATGGGAATGTCGGCTCGCTCCAGTGCACCCAGCAGGCCCGCCTCTTCACTCGGCAGCAGAAAGAGGAGCGCCTTGCCGTGCGCGTGGTACCGCGCAGTGCGCCCAACACGGTGGATATACGTCTCGGCACTGTCCGGCGCATCGACCTGCACCACCCAGTCGACGGCAGGAAAGTCGAGGCCACGCGCAGCAATGTCCGTAGCGAAGAGCGCGGCGTGCTTGCTGCGGCTGTAGTCGGTGAAGATCTTGAGGCGCCGTGTCTGCTTCTGCTTGCCGTGCAGAGCCATGAGCGGCAGACCAGGGCGCAGGCGGCAGAAGACCTCGTGCGCGAACTGCACCTGACGGCACGAGCTCATAAACACAAGCACCTTGGACTGTGTGTGCGAGCGCAGGAACGAGAAGAGCATATCGAGCTTCTCGGGCAGCGGCACCGTCATGTAGAATTGCTCCAGGTGCTGCGGCGTGCGCGCCTCCGTGTCGTCCTGCACGGCAATGTGCTCAGGATCGCGCAGGCTCAGGCGCGCCAGGTCCTGCACGCGCTTCGTCTGCGTCGCCGAGAAGAGGAGCGTCTGCCGCAAGCGCGGCAGGTGCTCCACGATCGCATTCAGCGTATTGGCAAAGCCCATATCCAGGAGGCGGTCCGCCTCGTCCAGCACGAGCACCTGCAAGTTGGTCGCATCAAAGCCCACCGTCTGGTCCAAGTGCTGCAGCAGGCGGCCGGGCGTCGCCACGAGAATGTTCATCCGGCTGAGCCGGTCCTGCTCGTGCTTCAGGTCCTTGCCGCCAATCACGAGACCCGCCGAGAATGTGTGCGCCCCCCCGATACTGCGCAGCACATCAAAGATCTGCATCGCGAGTTCGCGCGTCGGCGACACAATGAGCGCACCCAGCCCATCGTGGCTCGACCACTTTTGGCGGTACAGGCGCTCCAGGACGGGCAAAAGGAAGGCAAGCGTCTTGCCCGACCCCGTGCGTGCCATGCCCAGCACATCGCGGCCGCGCAGGGATGCCGGCAGGGATGCGCGCTGGATCGGCGTCATGTCGATGAAGCCCGCGCGTTTCAGGCCCTGCCGCGTCCGCTGCGAGAGCGGCACCGCTGTAAACGCCGTATCATTCGGTCCAAGCTCGAGCGTCGCACATGCCGCCTCGAGCTCGTCCATTTCTCGCTGGTCATGCCGCCGCTTTTGCTCGCGCGACGCGCGCGTGCGCGCATTGAAGGCGTGCGGCCGCGCCACCCGCGCTGGCATGAGCCAAGAAAAAAAAGCCGCGCGCGGTGGAGTCGTGGCCCCTCGGCCGAACACCATTGCCTGCGCTTCGATTCGTGACGCCACGAGCCATGCCGCGGCTCGCTGCGTGTGCGGGTGTGTGCGCACTCGGCCGCGCCGCGCCGCTGGGCGCGCGTCGCACGAGTGCGTATGCCGCGTCCATATCCAGGGCGCGCGTGCCGCCGGCGCCCGTGCCGAACACGCCTCGCATCGCGCCCTGGGCAGCCGCTCGTGCACTGGAACGCGCTGGGAAAGAGCCCGCGCTGACGCACGCAGAGGCGCAGCGCGTGTGCGCAGAGGTGCTCGAGGAACCTGAGACGTCAGCGGCTGCCGGCGCCGGCTGGCACGATACGCTCCTGCGCTGCGTTCTGCACGTACCGATCGGCGCGCCTCAGCGCGACGTGCTTCTGACAGCGCTCCTCGAAGGCATCTGGGCGGCGCCCCACCCTATTGGCCCCGGCACATATACGCGCCTGCTCCGCCGCATGCGCGCAGACCCCATGCCTCATACCCGGCGTGCGATGCATGGACATGTCTGTGCCGGGCACTTGCCTGACACCGCCGTGTGGCAGGCCCTGCTGCGGCTGCATGCACACGCACACGACTGGGCGCGCATGGACGAGATGCTGCGGCTTGGTATCGAGAGCAGCATATTGAGTGCTGCAGATGGATACCACTATACTTTGCTGCGGCTTCAGCACGATCCGTCGGCGCCGCATCCTCGTAACAGCATGGATGTGCTGCTCCAGCACATGCAGCAGAGTGGTGTGCGCCTGAACGACGCGATGCTTGTGCGTCTCCTGCATGCACTTGCCGCTCCGGTGCGCCGCGCAGCAGCGGCGCATGTGGGCACAGAGCGCATGGCGCAAAAGGTCGCGCCAGTGCAGCGCCTGGTCGATGCTTTTTTCGTGTGGCTATGCCACCACGACGCGCTTCCGCTCGCGGCATTCCGCCGCTCACTCGCACACATGCTGGAGCTGGAATTACAGCTGCTCGCCGCGCAGCACCAGGCGGTCATGAGCGAGGCGCGCCGCGCACATCGGCCATGCTCGCCGTTCCCATCGCGCGCGAGCCTACAGAAAATGCGGGCGAAGCTCGCCCTCGTGTCTGACACGCTCGGTGGCGACGACGGACTCCTGGAGCGTGTACAGATCGCGATGGACGCTACCAGCGGACGATCTCGCGAGGCGGCGGCCAAGCTCCAGGCATGGATCGCGCGCGACGCCTCGGACAGCGCGCGCGAGCTGCAGCGCCGCACACTCGTGCTCATCTTTTCGCAGGCATGCCGGCATGCACGCGCACGGCGCCTCGCGCCCATGCTGGACGTTCTCGCGGCCGGCGTGGACGCGGACCTCTGGCGCGCGCCGACGACACGCACGACGGGACCGCCTGCGGCGACGCTCGTGCGGCTATGGACGCGGTTTGTCGGCGCATGGACGCACATGATCGGTGTGCGCCGCGGTCGCCGTACGCGTGCGCGTGTCGCTCAGGCACCCATGGGCTGGCCCCTGCTTGCGCGTGCGCTCGACCTGCTCACCCGCACCGCGCCGCATGTGCCGGCCACATGGGCGCGTGTGTGGGACCACCCTGAGCGCTGTCGAGCCCTTGCGACAGCTGTGCGACATGCGCCCAGCCCACCGCGCGCCGTCGCGCGCGTGGACGAGTGCCTACGCACCCTGCAGGTGCCGGCGCGCATCCCCCGGACGTTCCACCAGGCGGTCGCGAGCGCCGCACGATACCCATAATTACATAAGCATGAACGAGGCCCCGCCGCGTCGGGAGCGACACGACACGTGCGACGATGGCCAAAGGGCCGCCCGCGGAGACGCGAGCGCGGCGTGGGGGCGCGCACAGCGATGGAGTGGCGTCTGATGCGCAGTCGCATGCGTCGTCGGTGCCGCTCCTTCTCGCTCTGTGCGTGCTGTGGTACACCAGCTCGGCGCTCACGTCCAACACGAGCAAGAGCCTGCTGTCGCGACCGAAGGTGGCCGGCGAGGTGCTGCCGGGCGCGCCCCTGTTCCCATACCCTGTGACGCTGACGCTGGTGCAGTTTGTGTTTGTGAACCTGTTTTGCTATCTCGGCACACGCCGGTCGTTGCTGGGGGAGTTTACGCTGGCGAAGCGGCTCGTGCGCATTTCGTGGCAGCAGATGCGCGAGATTGTGCAGATCAGCATCTTCAACGTGCTGGGCCACGCGCTCAGCTCGCTGGCCGTGAGCCACGTTGAGGTGAGCCTGGTGCACACCATCAAGGCGCTCTCGCCCCTCTTTACCGTGCTGTCGTACGCGCTCTTTTTTCGTGTGCCGTACTCGCTGCGGACCTATGTGGCGCTTGTGCCGCTTATGACGGGTGTTGTGCTCGCGTGCAGCTCGCTGTCGAAGAACAAGCGCGAAGATATGGTCGGGTTTGCAGCGGCGCTAGGCAGCACACTCATTGTCGTGGCCCAAAACATTTATTCGAAGAAGCTGCTCAAGCCGGCTGTGAGTGCCGCGACGAATGCACCCGAAAAGCTGGACAAGGTCAACATCCTGTTCTACTCGAGTGCCTGTTCCGTCGTACTCATGCTGCCGATGACGCTGTACTATGACGTGGGCCACATGGCCGCGCGGACGGCCCCGGGCGTCGGCCTCTACACTCTGTACCTGCTCGTGTCGAACGGGATTGTGCACTTTGCGCAGAATCTGCTGGCCTTCCAGGTGCTGGCCCACGTGTCGCCCGTGACGTACAGCGTCGCCAACCTGTTCAAGCGGGTGTTTGTCATCCTTGTCGCCATTGCCTGGTTCGGCCAGCGCGTGACTGCATGGCAGTGGGTCGGCATTGCGCTCACGTTCGTGGGCCTATACCTCTACAACAATGCAAAGAACGACAAGCCGAATGCGCCGGACGCGCCGCGCGAGCCCGAGGTGCTGCCGATGCACCAGCGCTCGGCGATGCAGACACGCCGCATCCCAGATACCAATGCCATGGAGCCAGGCGCGCTCCCGCATCCGACCCAAGTCAAGATGCGCATGGCGACGCCGCTCTTTTCGCTGCCACCGCAGTAGCGCGCGCCATCGGGCGCCGACCGCGTGGCCCGACCGCCAAGCCACGTGCACATAGTCCCTGCCAGCTGCGCCGCCCCCGGGCCTGCCAGATCGGCACGCAGCTTCTCTTTGTTGATCGGTCATGTCGTGGTTCTCGAACCAGTGGAACCGCTGGAATCAGTCGGCCCCGTCGGCGTGGTCCGATGTCGAGTGGCTGGACGTCGTGTATGGACGCCAGCGGTACGCAGACGCACTTCTCACTGTAGCTACCAGGTGACCCTCCCGCAGATTCAGGGCGCGCTTACGCTCGGCCACCTGCGCCAGGAACTTGCCGCCGTGTTTTCCCTGCCGGTGCAGCAGGTGCTCGTTGCGTTCCAGGGCCTGTTCCTCAAAGACGACCGCGTGTCACTGCAAGAGTATGGCCTGCACTCGGGCTCGCGCATCACCCTCGTCGCCCGCGACGCGTACGTGCAGCAGGCGCAAGCACGCGCCCAAGCATCGGCACAGGCGCAGGGCACACAGGGCACGCCCCAGGGCGCACCACAGGGCGGAGCCGCGGGCGGACTATCCGCGCAGGACGCCGAGTCGCTGCCGTCCGCGGCGCCGACGATGGCGCCCGTTGCACGTGCGGGCGCGGCCCCTGCAGCGCCGCCGGCGCAGGACGCGGGCGCTGGTGCGCCGGGCACCACAGACGCACCCTCGCACCTTGAGCAGATTGCGCAGGTGAGCCAGCACTGCCAGCGGGACCTGGTGCCAGAGTTGGAGCTCCTGGAAAAGACGATCGAGGCGCTGCCCGATGCGCCGCCAGGTAGCCTGCAGTCGCAGGCGCCTCACGACGCGTCAGGCGCCGTAGACGAGGCGTGCATCCCGCCGCAGCGTATTCCCCTCACGCAGCGCAAGCTCTCGGAACTGCTCCTACGCGAGCTGCTCAAGCTCGATGGTATCCCTACGGACAGCGAGGAGGTGCGCAACACGCGCAAGGCCACCGTCAAGGAGATCCAGGCGTACCTGGATCGCGTCGACGCCGCCTGGGGCCGCGCGACCCAGGCCAAGGGCATTGTCTCGGACGTGTAGTGTGGAGGCACTCATAGCCAAACACCCTCCTTCCCCTCTCCGCCCGTGCGCGTGTGTGGCATGTGGGAGGCGGACGTCGTCAGCTCGACGACCTGGGCCACGGGGCGCGCATGCCGTGCCGCCGACTGTCTGCAGTGGTCCGAGGAGGGCCTCCTCGCCGTTGTCACGGCCGGCGCCATCCACATTGTGACGCCCCTCGTGGGCTACGCACGCGACGACGCGGGCGATGTGGCGCAGGCGTCGCAGGCCCGCGCGCCCTGGTCGGTGACGAGCGTGGATGCCAAGCGCGAGCTTGCGCGCATGCCGCCGGCGCCTGAGCCCGCCGACGAAGAGATTGCCGCGGCCACCGCGCCCAGCACGCTGGGCGAGGCGTGGCACGCCGCGGCCTGGTCGCCCGCCGGCGTGGGCCCTCGGCACACATGCGTGCTTGCCGCCATCAATGCGCGGCGGCAGCTGAGCCTCTATGTGTGTGAGGGCGACGCACGCACCGGGCCCTATGTGAGCGTGGACGTGCCTTGTGGGCAGTGGGCCGAGGCACGCACGGGCGTCGCACGCACGCTCGCGACGCAGTGTTCCGCCGTGCGCTGGTCGCCGGTCTCGCCCCAGCGGCATGCGTGGCTCGCGGCTGGCACGCGCGGTGGCGATGTGGTGCTCTGGGACGCGTTCGAACGGCCGCCGCGCGTCGTGTCGAGTGTGCGTGTGCCGCAGGCCGTGTATGCGCTAAGCTGGAGCGCATGGCAGCCCGATGGCACGGTGCGACTCGCCGTTCACGCGGCGGGGCACATGCATGTATATTCGCTGCGCGACGGGCCGGCGTGGACGCACGTCGGGACATGCGCGATAGGCCTAGCGCAGGTCTCGGACCTGCACTGGGCCGGCGGGCCGGTGCTGCACTGGTCGACGCCGAGTGCGCTCGTGTCGTGGCGCGCCGGGTCGGCGCCCGCGTCCGTGCCGCTGGACCTAGGCGTGCATGCGGCTGGCAGCGATGCACGCGGCACACTGCGTGACGACGGGCGCATGTATTCGCGGGCGGGCGTACAGATCGCGGCGCTGCCCCATGAGCAGACCGTGTGGGGCTACGCGCGTGATCCGTCCGGCCTGGTGGCGACGCTCGCGAGTGCGGATGAGACGGCGTCGTGGCGCTACATGATCAGCCACAAGCTCACACTCACGCTGTGGCTGCCCCGTGACCGGCCGCTGCCGGACGCCTCTCTCCCGCCGATCGTCGCGTGGCGCGCGTGGGCGTACGCACTGGAGCGCGAGGCCGATACGAGTGCGCTGTGGGCGCCGCTGCGTGAGCGTCTCGCCCAGCTGCAGGCACACGCCGAGGCCCTGGGGCAGCGTGAGGCCAGCGCGGCCGAATGGCGCGCTGCGCACCGCGAAGCGCAGTGCTTGGCGTGGGGCGCGCACATGGCGCCTGCGGCCGCCGCGCCGCACCTCGACGGGGCGCGCGAGCTGTGCGCGTGGCTCGGCCTGGCGGTGCGTGCCGCGGTGTGGGACGCCGCGATGCCGGCCGCCTACACGCGGCGCCTTGCGCGGGCGCTAGCGCAAGGCGCGCACGCCCCCGGCACGTCGTCGGCTGTGGCAGCGTGCCTGCAGCGCCTTCGAGCGCGCCTGGCCGTGCCGCCCGCCGCCGACGCGGACGAGGTGTGCCCAGCGTGTGATGCACACATGCCGCCCGAGCTCGCTGCGACGGCGCGGTGTCCGGCCGGGCACCTGTTCGACCGGTGCGTGGTGACGTACGCGGTGATTGATGGGGTGCATACCTGGACGTGTGGCGGCTGTGCGCGCCAGGCGTACGTGCCGGCGTGTGACGCTGTGTCCCAATGGTGGCCAGCTACGACGGGCTGCCTGGCGTGTGGGAATCGATGGAGTGCCTAGTGCCAGAGAACGGGTATTAGCTACGGAGGAAGCCCAGGCGCGAGTGTTCCTTGTTGCGCCGCTTCTTCTTCTGAGCGGCCTGCGCCACGAGGCGCTCGAGCTCGCGCCGCTCGTCGTCCGACTCGTCGGGCACGACGTCGCGGTAGATAGCGCCCAGCGTAGCAATCGCGCGCGCGCGGAGCATGAGTGTCTTCTCGCCGACGCCCTTCTCGTTGAGCACATTGTCGAGTACCTGGCGCAGCACGCCGGAGACCTCCCAGCGCGTGCCGCGCCATGTGGCCAGGAGCATCTTGCCATTGACGTCCTGCTCGAGCTGCTGGAGCTCCTCGTCGGTGAGGCCGCCCTTCTCCTGGCGGCGTGCGAGCTCCTCCATGCTCATCTGCACGTTGACGGCGCTGCCCATGACGTTCCACGTCTCCTTGATCATGCCGCCGCGCTCCTTCATGCGGCTCCAGAAGCCGGACATGCCGAGCAAGTGGCCGCGCTTGGTCTTGAGCCATGTGTTGCTCTTGGTGAGGTACACGGCGCCGATCGTGTGCAGCAGCTCCACGCCGAACGACTCGAGCTTCAGGTCCTCGGCCTCCTCGCGCATGCGCGAGAGGAACACCTGCGTCTCTGCGTCGTCGGCCGCGCCGGGGTTGCGCGCATCGACAAACGGCCGGATGCGGTCCTTCAGCTTCTCGGTGAGGTCAGCCACGCGCTTGCGCTCCTTCTCTGCCTTCTCCTTCTCGAACTCCTCGAGCTTCTCGCGCTGCTCCGGCGAGATCTTGTGCTTGCCGCTCTTCTCCGGCTTGCTCGCCGCCGCCACCTCCGACGGGGCGGCGCCCGCCGCAGCGTCCGCGGGCGCGCCGGCATCGGCCGACGCACCGGCGTCGGCGCTGGCGCCCTCGCCAGCGCTGTGCTCGCGTAGCTGGCGCTCCATCTCCTCGCGCTCCTCGTCGGTCATCATGATCTCCGAGGCGCGGCTAAAGTCCTTGATGAGACTGATCTCGCCGATCAAGTCCACGAAGCGCTCACCACCAAACAGCTGGCCAAACTGCACGGTCAGCCGACGAAACGCACCATCTCTGTAGCCTCTTTCAGTCCGACCTCCTCGGTCGGTTTCCTATCGGTAAGCCATGCACAACATACTTCTTGCCGTAGCGGTCATAGTCGGCTCGAAGATTCGAGTCGCTCAGGACACGGTATGCCTCACCAATCAGCTTGAAGCTGGCGTCAGTGTGCCATACGTACGTCTCCTCGTCGCCACCCTTGTCGGGGTGGTTGCGGATGGCCGCCTTGCGGTACGCTTTCTTGAGTTCAAGCTCCGTGGCGTCACCCCGCACTTGGAGGAGCTCATAATACTCCATATCCTGTGCGCATCAGCACGTACACAGCTACGTACCGCAATCTTCTCGCCATCACGGCTGATGTTCGCAGGCTGCGACGACTTGGTGTCCTCACTCATGGCCGGCAGGCAGCAGAGCGTGTGGGTACGTGGCAAGGAAAACACGCACCTCGCCCACCTCCACGTGCCCCAAACATACGCGACGCCCGCAACGCCACACTACGAGGAAAAGAAGCCATCGATGGTTTTTGTTGGACTAAGGGAGAGCCGTACACAGAGTCCAAACGCGGGGGCCTACACGCGTAGGCCCTACACTATAGATGCCGTGCCAGCCCCGCAGAGACAGGCACGGCATGAACGTAGCAGAGAGACCTGCCGGAGAGCACGCCGCATCATGCGACTTACTCCTCGCGCTGCTTGCGGCGCAGGTCACGCTCCTCAGTGATGGTAAGCTTGACACCACCGCCACGGGGCATCGAGATCCAGCGCTTCTCGCTGTCGCCAATGACGAAAATGTTGCTGAGACGCGTCGAGAACTCACGGCCGGCAGGGTCGCGGATGTGCACAATGTCAAAGCCACCGTGGTGACGCTCCACGTGGATCAGCTGGCCAGCACGGCCAATGTTGCGGCCACCCGTCACCATGACCTGCGCGCCGGTGTCGAACTTGATAAAGTCGACCATCTTCTGGTTCACCAGGTCATACTTGACGGTGTCATTGACGCGCACGAGCGGGTCGGGGTAACGGAGAGTGCGGCCGTCGTGGGTCACGATCTGCGGCACGCCCTTGGCACCCAGCTGGACGCGCTTCACCTTCAGCAGCTTGTACTGAGCCTCCTCAGCGGTGATGCGGTGCACAACGAAGCGGCCCTTCACATCGTAGAGGATGCGGAAGTGCTCGCCCGACTTGTCAATCGACACGACGTCCTGGAAGCCGGTCGGGTAGGTCGGGTCCGTACGGATCTTGTTGTCGACCTTGATGATGCGCTGCATCGTGATGGACTGCACCTCACGGCCAGTGAGGGCGTACTTCAAGCGGTTGCGCAGCAGAATCTGTCGAGTTAGTATGCCTGCTCAGTAGCCCGTGGCCGGTCGCTCCCAGAACGTCAGACGCCTAACAAAGGTTGTCCACACGCCTAAAGGCATCGGAAAGCCATGCATGTAGTTTGGGGATCATCGTTCGGTGAGGCGTACCGCCACCGGGCATCGGTACATACCACCAGAGGAAGAGCCTCACGGAGCTTGTGAGGACCGGTGCTCGGGCGCGGGGCGTAGGTGCCGGACAGCTGTATGGTTAGTGTCTCCTGATGAAATGCGCACATACCTTGTCCAGCATCCACGAGCTAGGGGCAGCAAGGTGCTTCAGGTGGTGCTTCGGTCCGCGAACCATGGCTGTAGTAGACGCAAAGGTGAGAGGACTGGTTGCAAGATCCAGCGCGAGCGCCCGAAGAAAACGTGGCCGGCCAGGGACGTCGGGGTTCGGCCGACGATTGCAGTTTTGAATCGCTATGGGAACATGTCACGTGAAATGGTCCGTGCACCTACGGCGCCAGCTCGCGCGTCCAGTCGTAGGGCCCCCACACCGCACGGAACGCCTCGAGCTGCTGCGCCATGCCCGTCACATGGCGAGGGCGCCGCCATCGGAAGGGCTCAAGATCGAGAATGTTACCGATGATCTCATGTGCAAAGTGCCTGCCATGTCAGCGTCGTAGAAAATACACACTTGGGAAAGCCATGTCCACCCACGTGGTCGCCATCCTCAAAGGTTGGCTCGTCTGTCTGAGGTCCTGCGGGCCGGCCTGTATACTGCCCTTGCAAAGACTCGATCACATGCCCATAGCCACGCTGCCCTTTGTAGTCCCATTGGATCATAAAGTAGGGGAGACGCGACACCATACTGCGCTGGAACGGCCGCGCCTCTGAGAACTCAATCACTTGAGTGTGGTCCGCCCACTCGGACTCCACTTCGGACAGGGCCTGGTGGAAGTACGCGGGTACCTGGGGGAAAACATCATTGGGAAGGGGTATCGCCTCCAGATAGGTATGCTTCTGCTGGCGCAGAGAGAGAACCGTCTCGAAAAATACCACCGATTGCTGCCGGGCGGCTGCCATGCGAATCAGGCACTTCATGAAATTCTGCGGTCAGAATCAGGCACGTACGCGGATCTCCGTCCATCCATCCTCATCCACATCCAGCGAACTCACATGGTGCTGCATCGGAACAATCCAACAGTGCCCCTCCACCAGCGGCTCTCGATCTGGTAGTGCCAAGTAGACGCACGTCCCACTCGATACAATATTCGCACTGGGTGGTGTTGCACCATCATCCTGCCAGCAAAAGGGACACTCATCCAAGGCCCGTTTCGTGCGCGCAAAGTCTGGGTTAGTGGAGAATACACACCTTGGACAGCAAATTGGCGCTTCAGCGCGTCGTCGCGCATGCGGCGACGAGCGAATCGTTTCGCCTCCTCATCCATGTAATCGAGATCATTTTCGAAGCCTTGATCGGCCATGATTTGATGGGCCAGCATCGCATCAGCGTCTTTTTGGTCAGCCCGCCCTGCGGAAAACTTCTCCTGACGAACTAGCTCGGACAACGCCTCAGATCCGTCATCTTCATGTTTGGAGCGCTTGGAGGGCCGCTCCTTGTCCGCACTAGGGTCGCGGGAACTAGACGAAGAACCAATATCGTAGAGGCGCCCAAATCCATCCAAAACGGGTACCGCTTCCACACGCTCCGAAGACATGTCACCCTGACCGGCACGTGCAGCCTCCCATTCAGCCCGCAGCTGCGCAGCGTCAGGACGTCCCATCAGCTCGGCCCGCAAGACACTGGCCTCCAGCTTATTCAAGGCATCCACACTCATTGGAGCCGGAGAAGCGGATACCGGACCCGTTTGTGTCGGAAGAACACGAGGAATAGATGGGCCTTTTGGCGATGATGACGATGGGGCAGACGTGGACGAGCGAGACGTGGCGGGCGTGGAAGATGGTGCGGAAGGCGGAGCACCAGGCCGACGAAAGCCTGCCCGAGAGTGCATGGACGTGCGTCTGGAGCGTTCCAGTGAGCCATCGCGATCTTCCACAAACTGACGCTCCAAACGTGCTTCATCAAACGCATCCATGCTGCCATAGCGTTCCATAGCCACTTCCTCAACCGGGACACCTCTCTGCTCAGCCATTTCATACGTTCTTTGAAGCTTCATGAGTCGCCACTTGTAACCCGGGCCGCCATACGGAGGCTGGCTCTTGGGACGCTGATCCTCCTGTGGCGCCTGATGAGGCCGAGGTGCTAATGAAGGATTGAGTTCCCGGGAGCTGATCTCAGGTTCGGCGGGGTTGGACCGCTTCTGATCCTGGGATTTCTTGACACTCTGCCCCATAGCGCTAAATAGATCCCTGTCGTCGGCGCCCGAGATCATCCAGCTGTCACGCTGGAGCGCAGGTGATGAGTCATCTGCTCGAGATCCATGTTCTTGCTTCTCCTCGTCTCGATAATACTTGTGTCGATGATGTGAATGCCCTCTTCGTTCACGGTCAGAGTGTCTGTGATGGTGTCGATGCCGATGGCCGTCGTGGTCGTGACGATATTGCCGGTCTCGATCACGGTGGGGATCAGACTCCCTACGTGAGTGATGGTGTTTTTTTATCGACGACGATTTTCCATCATGGTCATCATAAGAATGAGATTGTGAGCGATCATCGACACGGACGTGGTCCGTGTCCGATGGATCCATGGAGAGCTCGTGCGACGGCTTGGAAACTAGGCACAGATGTGGAGCTGCCTGTGCCATGTGGTACTCAAACCTGGGCCCGATTTCTCGCCCAACAGATCGCAGGAAATTCTTAAAAAATTTGAGACAGATTATGAATGGCTGACGGTACGCGCGAACTAAGCAAGAACGAGCGAATCACTTTGCACAGATCGAACTGAATTCCTATGGAAACGGGGATCCGCCATTGAGTACCGCATCGGCCTCAAGAATCGATACGTAGTGCCTGTGTGAGCGGCGTGCCAAGGTACTTGTCGCTCACCCCTCCCCATTACCCTCGCAGTAGTCTTGTGTGTTCACACAAGTATATATTCTTCCTAAAAATCAAGCTTGTATTTGTACCTATAACATCAAGATGGCAGATGACGAGGATGTTTGCGTTGGTGCCGTCAATGACGTGGATAACATGGGCGTTCGTATCGGCGCCATTTTTGTTATATTGGTAACGACGTCGCTATTCACGCTGTTCCCTATTGTGACGAAGCGTATCCCGCGGCTGACTATCCCGCAGTTCATTTACGATTTTGCCAAATACTTTGGTAGTGGTGTCATTATCGCCACGGCCTTTATTCATTTACTTGAGCCGGCAGCAGATGAACTAAGTCAGCCTTGCTTGGGCGATGCGTTCCAGAATTATCCTATGGCCTATGGGTTTGCTCTAATTTCCATGATGCTGCTGTTCATTGTCGAATTCTTCGCATACCGTCTGGGCACTTTGTACTTGAAGAAGCATGGCATTGACACTCACGGACACCACCACGCTGCGGGTCACGGTGATGCTAGTATGCCCCAGGAGACAATTGCTGCCGACGTCACCTACTCTGAAGACGAGGTTATTAGGGACGATATCAAGCTGCAGAACGACGTCGAGGCCAACAAGCCCGACTCTGGTTTCTCGAAGGACGCGTCCGTGGCCTCCGAGGTTGTCGGTGTTATGGTGCTTGAACTAGGTGTGGTCTTCCACTCGGTGATTATCGGTTTGACGCTGGCGACGAGCGAGTACCACGGCGAGGATGACGAGTTTGTGGTGTTGTACCCAGTCATTGTATTCCACCAGCTGTTTGAAGGCTTGGGTCTTGGCTCGCGTTTGGCGTTCCTTCCCGCGCAAATGGGCACTCTCTGGCCCTGCTTGTTGGCTATGGGCTACTCAATTTGCACGCCAATTGGTATGGCTATCGGCCTGGGTGTGCGCCACACGTACACGACCGATACGCCCACTGGCTACTATGTCACGGGCGTCTTTGATGCTGTCTCGGCGGGTATTCTTATCTATACGGGTCTTGTGGAGCTCCTTGCCCACGACTTTGTTTTCAACCAAAAGATGCACAAGGCACCAATGTGGAAAGTGGCCATCAGCATTTTCGAGGTGTGCTTGGGTGCCGGTATCATGGCACTCCTCGGCCGCTGGGCATGATGAATAGGTCTTTGTAATAGGGAATGGGGCCACGTGCCATAGATGACTCCAGTTGGGATTAGGCTTCCAGACCTCCAGAATGTGTGCGAGACTGGCGCGTTGGAGCGCCGCAGAGTTGGCTCTGATGCCGAGCCTGCAGAAGCGGATGCATTCGACCATGAACAAGGCGGATCGCTTTGTCGTGCCTGTAGACCGCAGCACGCTCCCTCGCGGCTATCTAGTGGCAACGACCTATGCAGGTATTAAGAAGGCCATCAGCCCGGCGCCCGCCACGGATGCAGCGCCGCAGCACGCACCAAAGCCTGACCTGACGCTTCTCGTATCCAGCACGCCAGCCTCTGTGGCAGGCACGTTTACTTCAAACAAGTTTCAAGCCGCGCCTGTGGTGCATGCCACCAGGGCCCTGCAAGCGCAAGGACCCCATGCCCGGGCACGGGCCGTGCTTGTGAATAGTGGGTGTGCGAATGCTGTGACGGGACAAGGTGGCTACGAAGATACAGAGACACTGGTCAAAGAGTTGCAAAAGCTCCTTCCCGCTGGTAAGCACAATGGCCCAGACACCGCCAGTGATGTACTGATGATGTCGACGGGCGTTATCGGGGTGCGCCTGCCGCTGCCCCAGATGCTCCGGGGGATACAGCACTTGATGAGGGGCCATGTGCTGCAGAGCAACCCAGAGGCTTGGCTCGAGATGGCGCGGGCCTTCATGACGACCGATACGTTCCCCAAGCTGCGCACGCGCCAGTTCAAGTTGGGCAACCGGCTGTGCAGTATGGCGGCTATTGACAAGGGTGCTGGTATGATTCACCCTTACATGACAAGCCCAGGAGGCCTGCATGCCACGCTGCTGGGGATGTTTGTCACGGATGCTCCAGTGGCAACGCCGACGCTGCAGCGCTGCTTGGAGGAGGCGGTGCGGGAGTCGTTCAATTGTATCAGTGTCGATGGAGACATGAGTACAAATGACACGATCTTGGCGCTGGCAAATGGTCAGGCCCCTGTGATAGGCACCGGATCGCCGGTCGAAGGGGAAATCAGTGAAAGAACGCACCCCGAGCTGGTAAACATTTTTGCGGAGGAACTCAAGGCAATGTCGATCGAAATGGCGCACTTGATCGTACGCGACGGTGAAGGTGCAGAGAAGTTTGTACAAGTGCATGTGAAGAATGCAGGGACCTACGAACAGGCGCACGCCATTGCCTCGTCCATCAGTACCTCCGCGCTTGTCAAATGTGCTATGCACGGCGAAGATGCTAACTGGGGCCGGATTCTATGTGCAGCAGGCTATGCGGCAGTACCTTCATCGTCACCTGCATGGTCGCTGGACCCGACCAAGGTAAATGTCTCTTTTGTTCCGCCTCCGAATGCCAGCGGTCTGTCGCCGATCCACACGTTAAAGAATGGTGTACCGCAGCACGTCGATGAGGTCAAGGCGGCTGAACTGCTAGCCCAAGAAGATATCTATATCGACATGGATTTGCAAGGCGGTTCGTGGAAGGAGGGTGCTTGTGCCGAGGCCGTATTCTGGACCTGCGATTTTAGCAAAGAGTACATTGCAGTATGTTGTCTATGTTTACCCACAGATCAACGGAGATTACCGGACCTAGGAGAATCTAGCCATGATGTGCTGGATATCGTATTGCTCACCTCCGATGAGCACCAACAAAAAGTAAACCAGAGCCAGGATGACCATGATAAAGGTCCATGGGGAAATGTAGAACATGTCCATGATGTTGAAGGATGCGGATGGCTCGCCCTTCAGCCAAGTTTCCACAGTGGCTTCGAGCTGAGAGGAGCGAAGTCGCGAAAGACGCACACGTTTGTCGAGCAAGGTGCGCGAAGGAATATGGTAAACGACCAAATGCGGCGTCATGACAATGTCGAAAAGGTCGGCCATGTAGACGCGGCTGAATGGGAGAACGTACGAGTTTCCTTGTGTGTCGCTCTCGACAGTTGCCTTGTCCGTATCATCGTCGCCGGCCAGTAGAAAGGGCTCGGGTCTGTCTTGGTCCATGTCGTCGTCGTCGTCCGTGTCCTCAGAGAGTGTGGCGGGGTCCACGGACGATCCATCGTTCCACTCCATAGAAAGCCATGGCTAGATGTCAGATTGTACAGTAACGGACCTTATTGCGTGTAGCAGCTTCATACAGTTTGATGTCTGAGTCGACACTCACATATATCGTCTGAGGTTAGAGAGGCCATCGCACCTTGAGCTCATGGGGATACGTCCGGCATAGCCGAGACACCAGCTGCGTTCTTAGTCTGCATGCACATACCTTCTGACATCCCTTCGCTTCAGATGCATTCCATTGACTGCCAAAGTAGAACACAACTAGTTGGGTTTCTCGGAACGTCGACTTCAAATCCACAGGTAGGCCATGGCCGTCTATAAGGCGCAGCCGCCTAAGCAGTGGATCAGGATGCTGGTATCTCGAAGGTGGTGGTCGCTCATTCTGGCTCGTACGCTGCTTCATGATGTATCGATTCACTCGCGGGCTCGAGCACAGCACGCCCGTGCAGCTTGGAGCGTTGCAGTGCACGCCACCGTCACGGACTTTTAGTCATGATTGGCCTATTAGGCTTCAGACGCATGCCTGGACACGCCGCGGTGTCAACCGGCGTCGGCACCACACCGCATGTTTTGCTGTAGGAACGATGTCGGCTAAGGATTACTACAACGGTGGCGGAGGTGGTAACTATGCGCCTCCGCCGGGCCCCCCTCCTGGTGCGCAGGGAGGGTACCCCCCTCAGGGCGGGTACGCCCCACAGGGTGGCTACCCGCCCCAAGGTGGCTACTATGTACGTGACCTTTGCGAATGAGCTAATGTCTAGCCTCCTCCGCCTCAACAAGCCTACGGTGGTCAGCCAGGCGGTTACTACCCCGGTCCCCAGCAGCAACAGCCTGTACGAGCTAATACGGTGAGCTGACATAGCAGGTATACATCCAACGCCCTCAAGGCGGTGGTGGTGGCGATGCCGCAACCGGATGCTGTGCGTGTCTTATGGCGATGCTGGCTTGCTGCTGCTTGGAAGAGCTTTGCCTTGGTACGCAGTCATTATTGTCTACTAACCACTAGATATGATGTTCTAATAGCGAGCGTGGCCATAGTGATAAGGCAAACATTTAAGTCAGGAAACGTGAAGGTGGCTAGTTTATGCCATCACGCACCCATTCCCGGCATAACCAAGCATTCGAATCCATAGATAATCATGTAAACGCATTCCTATACTAACTGAAGACTAACTCTATAAGATCCCCCTAGAAAGCCTGCAGCCAGTGCATAGCCATCACGGACCTCTGAGAACCTACGCAAGCAAAAAATTGAAACACTCGCGCAGAAGACAGAGAAAAATTTAGTTACCACTGTGGGTAGAGTTCTGAGCCTTGCCCTCCTTCTTAAGCTGAGCAAACTTAGACGAAGCCTTCTTCGACTCCTTCGACTTGTCACCACCCTCACCAGGAGTGACCGTCGTGCGCTGCATACCATTCAGCTTCGTCAGACCGTCCTTGTTGGGGTTCTTGCCGTCCTTGAGCTTCTGGCGCAGAATCTTGTCCTTGGGACCAATTTCCTTACCAAGAAGGTCCTCGATGGCCAGAAGAGCCTCACGGAAGCGCTCGCCAAGAATGTTCGCATCCCACGAAGGGTTGTTCGGCTCGGCATCAAACTGGCAGCCACCGTTGTAGTAAGGCTTGCCATCGAAGCGGTCACGCATAAAGAACAGAAGGTAGGGAACGTTCGACAGGTACGTCATCACATGGTTCAGCTCAGCCGAAGTGTACGACAGGAAACGAATGTTCGCACCGTAGCGGCACCAGTTGACGGCAGTGGTGTTCGCTTGGTACCAGACAATCTCCTCGTCGTGAGTAGCCTGGAACATGAACACAGGAGCAATAGGAGTGTACTTGGGGTACTGGCCCATAGTGTTCTCCGTCATAACCTTCACAGCCTGGGGAATGTCGGTAATGTTGCGACCGCCCTTAACGTACTTGGGGCTCTGGAACTGCGTGCCGAAGAAGCGAATCACAGCCTCGTACACACAGACGTGACGGATCACATTAATAGCGTCCTTGCCCTCGTCGGTGAACACATCGTTCATGAACAGGTCATACAGCTGGTCCTTGTAGGCATCCATGAGACCAACGGCACCACCCAGAACCAGTGCAGAAGTGGGCGTACCATCCAAGTATTGGAAGGTCATACGAGGGTCCGAGGCAACACCACCAAGCGTCCAGCCCGCAACGTTCAGCTCGCCGGCATAAACCTTGTGAAGACCAGCGGCCCAGCCGTTCGGAATCGAACCACCCGAGTAACCGTGACCAATGAACTTAGCATTCTTGGGAACATTCAGAGGACCGTAGCGCGTAACGGCACGCATCGAGTCAAGGACGGCGTGACCACCGGCGCGACCAGCAGAGAAGAGCGAGCCAGGACCCTCGTGGTCAGGAGCATTGACAATCCAGCCTTCTTCAAGGAAGACAGTGTAAATCATCTGCTCCCAACGGGGCTCGAAGTTAGCAATCTCGAGCACACCGGAGTGACGGAAAGCGTAACTGGGGGCGCAGCGGATGTAGTTGGAGTTCTGAGGAGACGACATGGTAAGAACACGACTGTGGTCGGCGTTTTGCGGCACCAGGACAGTAGTCACCGTGTAAGAGGGCGTGCTCCGGTTGATAGTGTTCGTGCGGTAGAGCAGTTGCCAGGCATCGATGTTGAACTTCAGAATACCAACCGAGGCAGCCTGAATCTTACGCGAGCGCAAGATGTCACCAGGAGCCTTGTTCTGCCAACCATCGGGAGGGTAGTAGAAGGGGTCCTGGTCGGGGTACGGGACCAGGCCAAGAGCGCTAACAAGCGGCACCATAGCGAGCACCGCAAGAGCCAGCCAGCGAAGAAGGCTAGCCGTGTACATAATGTAGCCAATCGACAAAAGAGTGTGAAAGGTAAGAAAGACGACCCTAAACTACGTGGATCGTAGTCGTTTGGGATGAAGAAACGAACTTCGATGGGATCCGTCCTTTTAAATAAACACCAGTAGCACGCGCTTTTGCCTCGGCGCATCGGAGCATCATCTACGCGAGAATGCCCTGCGTCTTCCCTAGCTGATTGCTGCGAGGAGACATCTACTCAGCAATATGTGAGCGAATCAAACCGGGTTTTTTGTGTTCAATTACGCATCTATGCGAGCCTTATGCACGAGGCTTGCGTCGAAGTTCCGCGGACAGAAAAGTGGGGCAGCATCACGCGCATCACAGAGAGTTTGGACAAATTATTTTTTGAGGTCGGCCGATTTACGCGTGCCGGGCGCGCAAATGGCGGGATGCTTAGGAATGTGGAGATGCGGACGCGACAGCCGCCGTCGGTCATACCCCGTAAAACCTAGCCCCAACGTGGGCGCGACACGGCACATACGTGCCCCAGTCGTGCCACAAGGACGAATAAAACTTGATTCTGGCTCTGAGTTGGTGCCAGTCAGAGACCAATGAGCAGTTCGCAACATAAACTTTATCCATGGGACGCAGAAAGCTTAAAACAGGCTCAAGACCGTACGCAGCTTTCAAGCGGGAGATAGAGGTTGGGATACGAGACGCGAACCATCTGTAGAGAATAATCATTGCCTATAAATGTATATTTGAGGGAATGCGCAATTACACAGTGCTTGAACCGTGAATTAGCTCAAGGAAAGACGGCATGTCATTCTGGATGCACTCTTCGCCCCTGAGTTCAAAAGACTTGGACTCAGGCAATCCCAAACTTCCTTCGCCCCCGATCCAAGGATAAGAAGAATCCAATAGACCTCCTCCTGGGATCGAAGGAGTAAGAGAGACGACTGGCTGGACGGAAGGTTGTGTCTGCGTCTGAGACAACAAATTTCCCCATGCCAGAGAGTCGAAACTAGCATCCTGCGTTCGAGGAGAGATAGGTGGCATGAAAGCAGGCAGCATCCCAGGACCTGGTGGAACTGTCTGCACTGGTAAAGCACTGGGGCCAAGATAGAAAGGTTCGTCAAAGTGGGGAGGTGGAAAGGTCAATAATTCATCAGTAGGAATCAACACATCGTTTGGTTGACACTCCAAATCGTGTCCGTGAGTCGTAGTGGGGCCTGGGCACGTCGTGGTCTGGGATGATTCAGGCAATTGGCTTCGGTGGGACTTCGGAGATAGGGGGCAGACTAGGGGGGATCCTAGCAGCCAAGGCAGGTTTTCACCTGTGGCAGCAGGCCATGTCGGCGTCGGGGACCCGCAAAATGTATCAAGTCCGTTTGAAAGTGGTGGCGCAGAAGATGACCGTCGGATAGGTAATGCCTGGCGCGGTTTGGCGTCTGGAATTATGGAGTTCGTTACGTGAGTGGGGGATGGTGAAGACACGCAGGATTGAGAAGGTTCTGAGGTGGACAAAGTCATGAAAGGAGATCCATTAGGGGATGAAATCTTCGTGTCTCGATGCTCAGGTATTGCGCATGGCGAACAGGATGGGTGATCGGCAAAATGTTTCTGGGTTGGCTGCCTCCCAGGACGTGACCGCTTGACTCCTTCTCTTCCACAAGACTTTAAAATGGCGTCGGCAATACGTTCACATTGTCGCTCAGTGCTGGAGAGGCGTCGAGCAGTACGACGGAGAACATTGTTGCGCCTGGATGAAGGCCTGTATTTGTAGTCAGGATGCAGTTCACGATGACGCTGCTTCTCGATCTCGGCCTGTCTTTCCCAAAGTTTGCGTTCATTGTCATCCAGACTGTGCCACATGTGCGAGATGATCCGGCTGATATTGCGATGATCCCGTTCGATTTCCTTTGGTATCAAGTTGGTAGTGACCGCGTGCGAGCGGAACAGGATAAATGCATTGCAGGGTCGCTTGACGTGGCCCGGTGACGTTTTCCGTGAGCGGGTCGAGGGTGAGCGGCCTGATGGGGAGTCAGGAGATGGCGAATGAGTCAAGACCGGGACATCTTGGGGAGAAAAAACAGGTGTGGACATTCCGACGGTCGGCCTCCCCTGCTCTGGCCGCCCAGCGCAAAAGGGTAAGTATGTCTCGGAATTCTCAGACACATAGTGATTTTGAATAGATGTCAATGGGAAAGAAGCTGGCGAAGGGGTGCTACGCTCCGTCTCTTGGTTGGGTTCCGTAGGCCAGCGTAAACTTGGATCATCGATACATGCTAATGAAGGAGCAAAAATGATGTTCTCGGGTACGTTGGAGGTGCCATTTCCTTCCGTCTCACGCGACATGGGAGATGTGGGAGGATTGCACACGATAGCAGGTGCTTCCAAGTTCGCATTAGAAGGTTCCCAGCATGCTTCGTTTTCCCCCGCGTACTCTGGAATCAAGGCCATGACCGCGGTGTCGGGATGGTTTAAGGAACAAGAGACATCGACGCAGATGCGGAAATGGTACTGCGTTTAAAAAACATGAGTACGGTGACCTAACTGTGACAGATTTGGTTGCGTCGCAGACAGTAGAGTGATGTATGATGCAGGTTTCATACAAAGGAGGTTGTCTAAGGAGTGCTGCAGGTACACGGGGTGGGAAGCATGGATTCTAGCGAATCAGAATGGAGCTAGGAATAATCTGTCAAACTTTGCATGCCGAGGCGATGCAAAATTGGAGGTGTGTGGCTCCAACCCGGAGTGTCACAGTTAGCTCGGCAAGCGCTGTGCAAATTCAGGTTCAACGCATATGCGGAAAAGAGTCAAACTAATTCACGTGGATCGTCGTCCGCGAACGCAGTGCACGTCGTGCGCATCACAAGACGTCCTTGTTCCTGATATTTTACCAATAGCAACGCGCTAATAATTCTCGCCGCATGGAACGCTTCATATGATTCCCTGGACGACTCTCTGTAACGTGAAAGTTGGCATTGCGGGTATAGTTCACAATTGCGTAGGCAACTGCAATCACATGTGGAAGGGCATGGGCAGTCTTGCTCTGGAAAAGCCCGGAAATTATTAATGATCTTTGTTGGCATCGTCATTTGCATCGGGTAGAGGACGGGGCACGTTGGCACTGATAGTCCGTTCCTGGGCATATGCCAATAACTGGTCTCCGTATTGCTGGATTTCAGACAGTGGAATGGTTAGTCGAAAGTCAGTCAGAAGAAGGAAATGGAGCTCCAGTTGATTAAGTTCGTGCACGGCGAGACCCCCGACCTTGGCGTATCTTGCGTTGGTGTAAAAGACATCGCTGAGGAATTTGCTGGCAACAGTGATCCCTGCGATAACTAATCGATGGACATTGTAACTGTCAATCGCAAAGCCACTGATGCCCGGGAAACCGTGTCCCTGTGGTGCCGGTTCGTTTGTTTCTGAAGGTGTTCCTCGAGAGACGGCATAGTTGCTTGACCACGGCGTAGATATAGGCGACAGGGCTCCTTGGTTCATGGAAGCACCGTTAGGTGCATCGTAGGAACCCAGTGGAGGTTCGCCAGGGAAATGACCTAGTGCTCCTACGCGGCTCAGCCGATCAAAGTACACCAAGAGACTGAGAAAGACGTCATTGGTCGTAGGGCAGTATTTCAAGATGCGGAGCAAGTATGCCTCGATACTGATGCTTGGGATGTGCCTTGCGTGAAAGCACAACGTGCTGCTCGGTGTATTAAGTGTAGCGAGGGCCGCTGTGGTGGTCGTGGGTCGGTTCGGGTCGTTCAAGGGAAGGTACATAAAGGAAGGTATGGAACTTTGTTCCTGTTGGTGTTGTGCGCGCTCTTGGACCGCCTCATGGCTTAGGGGTCTCAGCTGGTCATTGGAGGTAGCAATATGCTGGAGCAACGCCGCTAGTATCCGCAGGAGCTCCACAGATGGAAAATTAGCAATGTCAAGGTGGGGAGATTTGGCACGGGGGGAGCTTGAACGTGCTCGCTCGTCGTCGGGGACGTCTGCCTTGAGGCGAGTGTCGTGGGAGGCAGAATTAGCAGGGGATGTGCTAGACATATCAGACGATGTGTCTGGTCTGCTAGGGCGGTGGTCCGCCTCCTGTGCAGTGGAGCTAGGTGAAAATGGTCGTGCGCTTTCCATGTGTTAGTGGGGGTCGCACTCCGGGATGGCGGCAATCGTATAGTTTCCACGCTCAGCGCGACACAATCACAGTGTAAACCAGGAATATACCGCGGTCCCAGGGAGGTATGAAGCTGATAAGCAGCTCTTGTAGGGATTTTATGTGCCAGTGGGCTGTGCCAAGCGACGCTGCGATGCAAATGGCCTTGCCGATCGACGCCGCGGGCTGTTAAGCAAAGAAGTCTCACACGTCGTTGCTCGGCTCTCGTCTCCAGCACCACAGGCGCACGTGCACGGTTCCGCGTGCGGGTGCAAGAGTGGAGGGCCCTGCGTTGGCAAATCAAGCGAATGGACATAATAGGGCGCATTTGCACCAGCCCGGAGAATGCGGGTCAGCGCCTCGGCGCTTGACAAGGAGTGCAGCTTACCACCAGTGCAGGTGATAGATTCGATGGCTACGGGGAATCCTACCATAGTGCTTACTGCTCGTTGACGATGAGAGCAGCCATACCCATACCGGTACCGATGCACATGGAGGTGACAACGAACTTGGCACCCGAGCGCTTGGCCTCGCTCAGCGCCGTGGCAATTTGGCGCGAGCCGGTAGCACCCAGGGGGTGGCCCAGAGCAATAGCGCCACCCACAGGGTTGACCTTCGCAAGGTCAAGACCAAGGTGTTCCACCGAGAAGAGAGCCTGCGATGCAAAGGCCTCGTTGATCTCGTAAATGTCAACGTCGTCCTTCGAGATCTTCGCCTTCTCAAGGAGCCTGGGAATCGCGTAGGCGGGACCCACACCCATAATGTTGGGGGGCACACCCACGGTGACACCGCCGCAGAACTTGGCAACGACAGGCAGACCGAGCTTCTTGGCGACGCTGCGGCGAGCGAGGAGCACAGCAGCCGCGCCGTCACTCACTTGCGAGGCGTTACCGGCGTGCGTGCAGCCGTCGGCAGAGAAAGCCGGCTTAAGCTTGCCCAGCGACTCGGCCGTAACGCCCTTGCGGATACCATCGTCCTCGGACACGGTGCGCTCGTTGCCGTCATCGTCGACGTACTTGATCGGAATGATCTCATCCTTGAACTTGCCCGCGGCCTGGGCCTCCGCGGCGCGCTTGAACGACTCGGCCGCAAAAGCGTCTTGCTTCTGGCGGGTGACGTTGTACTTCTTGGCCACGTTCTCCGACGTAATACCCATAGGGAGCATGCAGTCGGCCGCCTCCGAGTTGTTCATGATCTCATCTGACATCTTCAGAGGCATCACACCGGCACCGTAGTTCAGAGTCATCGACTCCACACCCGCGCCGATACCGACGTCAATCTGGCCAGTGATAATCTCGTTGGCAATCTGGTTCACCGAGGCCAGACCCGAAGAGCACTGTCGGTTGACGGTGTTGACCGAGGCCGTGTTGGGGATGCCGGCCCAGAGCGCCGCCTGGCGCGCACCCGTGGCACCACCACCAGGGGGAAGGACATTGCCCACTGCCACGTCCTCGATCTTGGACACATCCACGCCCGTCTTGGCGAGCAGGCCCTTGAGTACAAGACCCAGGACCTCCTCAGGCGCCGCCTGCGCCAGACCGCCCTTCTTGGCACGCGTCACAGGCGAGCGGTAAGCACCGCAGATAACGACGTCGTTGTCATGCTTCTCAAGGAGCTGGGCCTTGCCGGACTGGGTAGCGAAGCTCATGATGGATAGAAGGTCTGTCGTCATGCCGGTGCCCCGCACTAGTTGCCGGTCCGACTCGGCCGAATACACATGCATACAGGAGGCACCGAGACAGGCCCAGCGCCACAGAGACGCAGCTACGCAGCAAGGCGACACACACGAGCACCACAGATAAGGAGAGCATCAACGCCAGTTTAGATCGCTATGACATTGCATGATATAATAGTACAGACAATAGGAATATAAAATTCGGCCACATTTATGCACCGAAACCGTAAAGGGTACGGCCCTGGCGCTTAAGCGCGTAGATGACGTCGAGCGAGGTGACGGTCTTGCGCTTGGCGTGCTCAGTGTAGGTGACCGAGTCACGGATGACGCTCTCCAGGAAGAGCTTGAGGACACCACGGGTCTCGTCGTAGATCAGACCCGAGATACGCTTAACACCACCACGGCGAGCGAGACGGCGGATAGCGGGCTTGGTAATACCCTGGATGTTGTCGCGCAAGATCTTGCGGTGGCGCTTAGCACCGCCCTTGCCGAGACCCTTGCCACCCTTTCCACGACCAGACATTGTTCTAGAGTAAAGTGAAGTTGGAAGAGCAGATGCGGTACTAGGCCAGGTATTTGTATTGAGGCCTCGATCCACGCACGACTAAACGAGGGTGCCTTCTTGGTGATGGCACGCACGGCGCCCGCGTGATCTGGCGCGCAGGATCACGCGTCCACCGTGGTCACGGGGATCGGGCCTGATGAACATATCTCCCGGCCGAGATCGGGACTGATGGTCACATGCGATTTGCCCCATGGGCGTGATCCACAGCGCCGCGCGCGCCTCGCGCGGTGCGCGCCGAAGGATCACGCATCACGCTCGTGTGATCCTGTGGGCTTGCATGATCTGGTAAGGCGCGCGCCCCAGCTCGCCGTGCGTCCACGGTGTATTATAAAACTACGAATCGTGCGCGGCTGCTCCTTAGCTACTCCTCTATCTATCAGACATGGCGCGTACCAAGCAGACTGCCCGCAAGTCGACCGGTGGTAAGGCCCCCCGCAAGCAGCTCGCTACCAAGGCTGCCCGCAAGTCGGCCCCCTCGGCCGGCGGTGTGAAGAAGCCCCACCGCTACCGCCCTGGTACCGTGGCTCTTCGTGAGATCCGTCGCTACCAGAAGAGCACTGAGCTGCTGATCCGCAAGCTCCCCTTCCAGCGTCTCGTCCGTGAAATTGCTCAGGACTTCAAGACTGACCTGCGTTTCCAGTCGTCGGCCGTCCTGGCTCTCCAGGAGTCGGCTGAGGCCTACCTGGTCTCGCTGTTCGAGGACACCAACCTGGCTGCCATCCACGCGAAGCGTGTGACCATCCAGCCCAAGGACATTGCCCTTGCCCGCCGTCTCCGTGGCGAGCGCAGCTAATTGTTCTTGGCGTTCTCTCTCTCCTGGGCTGGTATGCCTGCGTTGTGGCTATCGCCCTTCCATAGCATGTGTACTTTTATCTGAATGGCGAAATGTCTGCGTCTGTGTGGCACGTGGTCGAACGGTGTGTCGTCGGCGGCCCCCTTCTTGTGTCGTCTCTAGCGGTCATGGCGGGTCGCTATCGCGTGAGCTACCCCGTGTCCAATCCCGGGACAGAGACACAGGAATGGTATACGCTTCGTGAGGGTGACGAGTCAGCCTTCTTCCTCTCCCACTGGTTCCCTACGTCGGCGGTCGGCGAGCCGGTCCAGCCCAAAGCGGCCATCGTCTTTGTGCATGGCTTTGCGGACTACTGCCAGCGCTATGCGGGTGTGTTTCAGGGCTTTACGGAGCGTGGCTACCAGGTATCGGGCTTTGACCAGTTCGGGTTCGGTAGCACATGGTATGAGTCGCCCGAGCGCGTGTCGACCCACGGCTGGACGACGTGGCCGGAGCAGATGGCGGATATTGCCTCTATGGTGAAGCTGATGCGTGCGCGTCTCGACAAGAAGTGGGGCGAAGGCGTCGTTCCCATCTATTTGCTGGGCCACAGCATGGGCGGTGGCCTAGTGGCGGGCTTCTTTACGCGCGATGCCAGCTCGCCGCCTGGTGAGGACGTCAAGAGCCTCGTGTCCGGTGCGATGCTCTCCTCTCCGTGGCTGGATATTCACTACCCGATCCCCCGGTCTATCGCAGTGCCGGTGCTGCGCGCAGCACTGTACATGTTCCCCCGCCTGCACCTACCGCTCGGGCCGCTTTCCGACGACCTGAGCCGCGACAAGCAGCTGTGTGAAGCCAACCGCCAGGACCCGCTTAGCAGCACGCATGTGCATGTGCGCTGTCTGCTGGGCCCGCTGGCCGGGGGGCCCAGGATCGTGGAGGAGGAGTATACGCGGTGGCCCAAGCGCCTGCCTCTATTGATCTGCCATGGCACGGGCGACAAGGTGACGCAGTGGGCGATGAGCGAGCGCCTGTACCAGAACCTGAAAAAGTCCGACCGGTCGGTGCGCCTCGTGTCGTTTGAGGGCTTCTACCACGAGGGCTTCTTTGAGCCGGGCGAAGACAAGCTCAAGTTCGCTCGTGCCTTTTGGGAGTGCGTACTGGTGACTCACATGCAGCTGGCTGGACGAGCAGGTAGATGTACACGCCCACGGTCGGCCGCTGCCGCCGTCCGACGACCGGTATGTTACGTAGAAATCGGCCTATTTCTCCACATTGCGTGGCTCAGCCCAGGCCACCCGCGTCATCGACGGACTAGGCGGCACGCTATGAGCGCTCGCCAGTGCTGCTGGGCCACGCTCCTGACGGATGCGCAGTACCTCCCGTGTCTGGCCGTATTCTTCCACAGTCTCCGGCGCCACCGAACGCGATACCCGCTGGTAGTCATGGTCACCGAGAGCGTGGGGCCCGAGACGCGGTCGATCCTGGCCCAGATGGGGTGCGTCCTGCGTGATGTGGCGGCGTGGGGCGTGGCCGTCGACGAGGATACGATGGCGCAGACGCGCTTCGTGAACGTATGGACCAAGCTACGGGCCTTTGAGCTGTATGAATACGACCGGGTCGTGCTTGTCGATGCGGACATGCTCGTGACGCGCAACATGGACGAGCTGATGGATCTCTCACTGGGCCCGTACGCGATTGGCGCGGGCCTCGCATGCACATGCAACCCGAACAAGATCGCGGCGTACCCGGCGACGTGGGTGCCGGAAAACTGCGGGTACAGCCTGCGCCCACACCCGCCAGCGCCAGCGCATCTCACGCGCGACACGCACCACCGGCTGAACAGCGGCCTCGTGGTGCTGGATCCTGATCGCGCGCGGGCGGAGCAAATACACGCGTATGTACGCGACGAGCCAGAGCGGGTGAGGCGGTACTGCTTCCCTGACCAGGACCTGCTAGCCGACGTGTTCTACGGCGTCTTCTGGCCGCTGCCCTGGTACTACAATGCCCTTAAAACGCTACGGCGATGCCACGCGGACCTATGGGACGATGGTGAGGTCCGCAACATCCACTTTATCTTGGAGTACGTCCCGCATATTCACACAGCAAACCATGGAACACGGGTGCGCGGCCGGTAGGCCATCCTGACAGGCACCTCCATGACGTGTGGTGGGACGCCTACCGGGCCCTGGCATCCGAGCCCCAGCAGGTAGGCCTCTCGCAGGACGAGTGGGTGCGGTGGATCGACGTCCACACAACATAGACGCTCTGGGTATAAGGATGGCTGCTGACCCGCCCCAGCCTGTTAGTCACACACATACTTACCGCGCCGGGTCGGGCAGGTGGCACGGGTGCCGGACCGCTACGAGGCCGCCGGGCCGGTCTTGGCGCGCTTGGCCGCCTCGCCGGCGCCTGGCTCGTCGGCCGTGCGCTTGCCGCGCGCATGCAGCGGATCAGCCTCGTCCTCGTAGGCGGCATGGTCTGCATCGTCGTACGGACGCTGATCGCCAGCATCGTCGTCCATATCGTACATGTCTTCTTGCAGAGCCACATCGTCGGCGCGCGCATCGTGCGCCTCGGCTGTGCCCTCATCGCCATTCCCTGCCTCGGACCCGGCGTCTTGCGCGTCGCTCACGTCGACCTCGTCGGCAGCGCCGTTCATGCGCATTGCAAGCTCATTGTATCGGGAGATGAAACGCACTTCTTCCGAGACGACGACATGCAGGCTCGCCTGGTGCCCAAAGCCCAGAGCAAGCTGGGAAATGTCGTGCAGCGTAATGTCGCGCGCATATACATTGTCCTCCATGAGGTCCAACTCGAGGTCGGGGAACGACAAGCACAGCTCGGTGCCATCCTCGAGAAACTCGCCTAGTGCATCCTTGACACGCAGGGCCGCGAAAAACGCATCGAGTGGCTCCCAGAATGTGGCCGGGGCAAGGCGCAGTTCCGGCGCTGAGACACGCACGAGCTCGTCGGACCCTTCCTCGCCTTCCACATAGACAAACGGGCCGCTGTCTTGGGCCTCGGCCGGAAATGCGGCAAAGTCCTGGCCCTGGAAGGTCAGCCGCACGGTCGGGAGCTCGTCGGATAGGGACGAGCTGTCGTCGGCGGCGTCTGCTTCAGCGGCGTCTGCATCTGCGCCGTCCGCATCCGCGTCTTCTGCGTCGGCACCGTCTGCGTCGGCATCGTCTGCATCGGCATCGTCTGCATCGGCATCGTCTGCATCGGCGTCGTCTGCGTCGGCATCGTCTGCCTCTGTGTCATCTGCCTCTGCGTCATCCGCGTCTGCGTCGTCTGCCTCAGCGCTCTCCGCATCTGCATCGTCTGCCCCTGCATCGTCTGCCTCTGCATCGTCTGCCTTTGCGTCGTCTGCCTCTGCGTCGTCTGCCTCTGCGTCGTCTGCCTCTGCGTCGTCTGCCTCTGCGTCGTCTGCCTCTGCGTCGTCTGCATCGGCATTGTCTGCGTCGGCATCGCCTGCGTCGGCATCGCCTGCGTCGGCATCGCCTGCGTCGGCATCGCCTGCGTCGGCATCGCCTGCGGCGTCTTCGGCGTCTGCACCATTCCCTTTCACCTCCTCGGGGCCTTCTTGGTCCGCCTCACTCTGACCGCCCTCCAAGGTATCCACGTCGCCGTCTTCGATTGCGTCATTGCCATTGTCGGCGTCCTCACCCTGGAGGTCGTTCTCCTCTACCTTCGCTTCGTGCGCCACGGCCGCCTCTTCTGCAGACACATGACCCTGCGTAGTCCCTACACTTGCTCCTGCATCGGGCATCTCATACACCTCGACGTCCGCCGGATCAGGGGCAGGGTCCATGCTCGCAGGATCGGACACGACGAGCGTCGCTGACGCCTCGGTCTAGTCACGTGGAATTCGGCCGGCGCTACGGGCTACACCTCGTCGTCCGAGCTCGACGAGTAGGCCGCCGGTGTCGGCGCTGCGCTCAGCGGGTCGCTATGCGTGGCAGGCGGCATGGGCGTATGCTGCGCCGCCTGAAGCCGATCGATGATTTCGCGCGACTTGCCGCCCAGCGCACGGGCCGTGCGCCGCCGGTAGAACAGCAGGTAGGCCGCCGAGCTCTTCACCGTGGCGGGATCGCTCACCGGGCGCACGCTCGAGTCGTCGTAGTTGTACCAGCGGCCGTCCAGAGGGTTCTTCGCAAATGCCGTGTAGTGCCCGCCGCCCAGCCCGCCAAAGTGGTTGTCGACCGCATACAGGTCGTACACGGGCAGGTCGGCCTCGACGGCGTCGTCGTGCGGATCGTGCGCCACGCTGACGGCGTCGTTCACACGCGTCTGCGACGCAGGCACCTCGTCCGGCAGCGCCGAGAGCATCTGGCGGCCCACGACGCGGCTCCGCAGATCGAGTCCCTCGAGCGGAAAGTCGATCATGTGGTCCAGCTTGTCGCGCGAGACACGCCCCGCGCTGAAGCGCTTGAGGTGCACGACGAGCATGTCCGGCACCTTCCACAGGTCAAACTTTTTCGTCGCCTGCCGGAACTCCTTGCATGACGGGCAGTACCACAGGTCGTCCTCGCTCAGCTGCTCCGCCTTCGTAAACTCGTTCAGGCAGTCGTCCAGGCTGAGACTCGGCGCACGCCGGCGCCCAGCGGCCAGCTGCGCGGTGCCCTGCACAAACTCAGGGTCCTGCTGCTCCGTCACCGCGCCCCACACGTGGCTCGCAGGCACCGCCGGCAGCACGGCATCGGCCACCGCGCCCTCCCACAGCGCATACAGGGCACTGCCCGGGTACAGCACAGGCCACGCATCGCCGCCCGCGAGGCGTGCGATGCGCGCCTCGAGCGCCTCGGTCGTCCCGTCGTTCGCATCGTCCCCGCGGTGCATCGCCTCGTCCGCACTGGGCGCCGCGACACGCAGCGCGAACAGGCCCGTCGGCCGCGGCGCCTCGTCGGCACCGTCCTCGGCCGCGTCGGCGCCGCCCTCTGCGGCGCGCACCGCGTCGCGCGCCGCCGCCGCGCGCGCGTGCATCGCCTCGGCCGTCGGCAGCGTGCCGAAGCGCACGTACTGGGCCTGCACGGCCTCATACACATACGCCGCATCGTGCATCTTGTCGCGCGGCACCGTAACGAGGAACGGCATGCCCATCGGCTCGCCGAGCGTGCGGCGGTACGAGCCAAAGCGGCCCGGCGCATCGGCCTTGCACGAGAAGACAGGCAGCGTGACGTGCTCCGGCACCTCGGGTGCATCGTACGCGCGCTCAATGTCTTCCACCGTGCGCTCCGCACGCCCAAAGAACGAGAAGCGCGACGCACTCGGCTTGCGCGCACGCGGCAGGGCCACCGGCGCCTGCGCCTCCCACAGATAGATCGTGTCGTCCGAGCCCAGGTCACGCACCGGCTCGTACGACGCGAGCCAGCGGTAGACGTGGTGCGACCACACCTCGCCCACGAGCAGGTGCGCGGCGTCGATGTGCACCAGGGCCCCGACTCGCTCGCGCAGCTGCGCGATCGTGGCCGTGGCGGGCAGCTGCACGTCGACCTGCACGATCGGCTGCGCGCCGCTGGGCACCACATACACGCGCCCGCGCCACTTGCGCGTGTTGGGCACGGGCAGCGTGAGGTACATGAACGGGTCGAACTTGATCGACACCTTGGCGCACTCGGGGCACACGAGTGTGCTGCGGTACTGGCCCTGGAACAGGTCGACGATCACCGAGTCGTTGCGCGCCTTGTACATGTCCCACTGCAGGCGCGCGAAGCGCACCATGTCCGCGTCGCTGCCGCCGACCCAGTCGGGCGACTCCAGGTACGGCTTCTTCTGGATCCGGTTCAGGTCCTCGTGCAGCCCATCGAGCAGGAACGCGAGCAGCTCCTGCGTGTCCTGCTGCGCGTACCCCATAAACTGCGGCGCGAAGCGCGCGAGCGCCGTCTTGAACTCGCGCGGGACGACGGCGCCGCTCCCGCTCCCCCACAGCGCCTGCACGAGGCGGCTGTATGCGGCGGCGAGCGCGCCGCCCATGCCGAGGGGGTTCTCCGCATTCAGCTCGTCCCACTGCGCGCCCTGCAAAAAGTACTCGCGCAGCTCGGGCGTGTTGCTGAGGCACTGCAGCGCGCTGTTCATAAAGCACGTGTTGCCGAGGTTCGCGAGGCCCCGCAGGCCGCGCGGCGCGTGCGCCGCGCCGGACGCCTGCGTCGTGCTCCGTGTGCGGTGCGCGGGCACGTCGCGCGCCGTGGGGTACTGCCACGCGCCGTCGACACGCACGTCGACGCCGACGAGCAGCGTGGGCGCATCCAGCTGCAGCGACGCGAGCGTCGCCGCGTCGCTGCCGTGCACGAGCTCGACGGGGGGGTCCGACGCACACAGCACGGGGACAGAGACGCGGCCGCCGCTCGCGAGCGCGGCGGCCCGCAGGTGCGGCGGGAGGCGCAGGAGGCGCAGGTCGTCGTCGCCCGCCGTGCACACGCCGAGCGCGCGGATGCGCGCCTTGAGCGCGCGCAGCGTCTCGCCCGCCGAGAGGTCCGCGGTCGGCAGCGCGGTGCACGCGGCGCGCGGCGGCGCCCCACACAGCACGAGCTCGACACGCGGTGGGTACAGCTCGATGCGGCTCTGCCCGGGCGCGACGCCGGGGACGACGTGCCGCGCGAGTGTGGGTCCGCGCACCGTGTAGCGCATCGCGAGCGCGTCGAAGGCCGGCTTCGGCAGCAGCTCGTAGTCGGTGCCTTCGAGCAGGCCGGCGCGCAGCTGCCCGCCGGGCGCACACAGCGGCGCAAGGTCCATGGGGGGCGGCGGGCGCGCGGGGTGCTCGGTCCATGCGCGGTACCATGCGGCGGGGACCACGTACCACGTATCGCCGAGGCGCGGTGGCGTCGCGCGCCACGCCTCAACCTCGCGGGCGAGCGTCTCCGCCGGCGTGCGTGCGTCGTCGAGGCGGAGCGACTCGCCCATCAGCGAGTCGACACTCTCGTCGCTGCGGGGCGCGTCGCGGGCGGGTGCCATTTCGTCAGGACCCTCGCGGCTGGGAGGGCGGAGGGTGCTCGAGCCAGCGTCGCTCGAGGCGTCCGTGTCGGAGCCGGTCGTGCGTGCCCGCTTGAAGCGGTCTAGGAGGTAGGTCGACGCGCGGGGGCGCTCGTCGTCGGTCGGATGCGAGCTCGGGTCCCTGGTGGGGGACGCGGTCATCGATCAGGGCTGCACCACACCTGGCCGCCCACCTCGTGTGCTGCGTCGCGCACAGGAATCGATGCCAGCGTCGCCGCCGCCGCTCGGCGGGTCCGCTGCATGGCCCACGCTGATTGGCCCAATTTGCACGACGCTTTTTTTTTTTTCGGGCGGCGCCTCTTGCTTCCTCCCTCCGCCGCGCGGCTCGCAGCTCGTAGCGCGGCACCGGCGCTGGCGCCGGCGTCCATAGGGGCCGCTCGTGTAGGCGCAATCGTGCACATGCTATCTGCGTCAGAGGCCCCTTTCAACACTCTGTTGCCAACCGCCTAGTGGCGTCGATGGTTGCCATCAATTTTTTACAAAGGGAAGAGCAAAGCCGCCCGCACAGACACCCACGGCGCATGGATCCGTCCCAGGCGCCGCGCGGTCATTTCGTCGGGCTACACCATAGCACGTAGCTCGCTCGTTGTGCGGCCTGTCATGTGGAGGTTGCCGCGTCTTACGTGGCCGCTCGTCGCGCTCTCCGACCCACCGCAGCATGAGCGTGCCGACCGGAGCCGAGGCGGGCGCGCCCGCGAACCTAGTGGCGATCACGTCGCCTGACATGTTTACTGGCCTGATGCAGGAGGACCTGAACCGCGTGACGGTGCTCAACTTCTGGGCGCCGTGGGCGCAGCCGTGCGAGCCGATGATCGCGGCGGTCGCGCAGATGGCGCCTAGGTACCCCCACGTGCTGTTCATGTCCATCGAGGCGGAGGAGCAGCCGGACGTCTCCGAGTCGTTCGACATCGAGGCGGTGCCGACCGTCGTCCTGCTGCGTGGCCACACCCTGCTCGCCAAGCTGACCGGCGGGCAGGTGCAGGCCGTGGAGCAGGCGCTCCGCACGC